>NW_027675333.1:2712500-2747500 GCF_965601325.2 Salmo salar
CAATGACTGTCTGTTTTTCTGCTTACCGCTACAGTGTGGAACATGGTGGAGAGAACAGAATGAAACCTGGACTTAGAAAATGTGAGTGTTGACTGCTGTGAAGAATATGACTAAGAATAAGTCTTAATTCAAGTTAAGTCAAAGACCACCATCATTACTGACTTGGTCATATTAAATATCATCTGTAGTTCTACAGAAGCACAAATCAGGGACACCAACGTTTACAAAGAGTTTATATGTGTGTGTGTGTGTGTGTGTGTGTGTGTAATTAATGTGAATAAGTGTGTTTTATATTACCATACAGTATTACATTTACATTTACATTTAAGTCATTTAGCAGACGCTCTTATCCAGAGCGACTTACAAAATGGTGCATTCACCTTATGATATCCAGTGGAACAACCACTTTACAATAGTGCATCTACATCTTTTAAGGGGGGGGGGGGGTTAGAAGGATTACTTTATCCTATCCTAGGTATTCCTTAAAGAGGTGGGGTTTCAGGTGTCTCCGGAAGGTGGTGATTGACTCCGCTGTCCTGGCGTCGTGAGGGAGCTTGTTCCACCATTGGGGTGCCAGAGCAGCGAACAGTTTAGACTGGGCTGAGCGGGAACTGTGCTTCCTCAGAGGTAGGGAGGCGAGCAGGCCAGTGGTGGATGAACGCAGTGCCCTTGTTTGGGTGTAGGGCCTGATCAGAGCCTGAAGGTATGGAGGTGCCGTTCCCTTCACAGCTCCGTAGGCAATCACCATGGTCTTGTAGCGGATGCGAGCTTCAACTGGAAGCCAGTGGAGAGAGCGGAGGAGCGGGGTGACGTGAGAGAACTTGGGAAGGTTGAGCACCAGACGGGCTGCGGCGTTCTGGATGAGTTGTAGGGGTTTAATGGCACAGGCAGGGAGCCCAGCCAACAGCGAGTTGCAGTAATCCAGACGGGAGATGACAAGTGCCTGGATTAGGACCTGCGCCGCTTCCTGTGTGAGGCAGGGTCGTACTCTACGAATGTTGTAGAGCATGAACCTACAGGATCGGGTCACCGCCTTGATGTTAGTGGAGAACGACAGGGTGTTGTCCAGGATCACACCAAGGTTCTTAGCACTCTGGGAGGAGGACACAAGGGAGTTGTCAACCGTGATGGCGAGATCATGGAACGGGCAGTCCTTCCCCGGGAGGAAGAGCAGCTCCGTCTTGCCGAGGTTCAGCTTGAGCTGGTGATCCGTCATCCACACTGATATGTCTGACAGACATGCAGAGATGCGATTCGCCACCTGGTTATCAGAAGGGGGAAAGGAGAAGATTAATTGTGTGTCGTCTGCATAGCAATGATAGGAGAGACCATGTGAGGATATGACAGAGCCAAGTGACTTGGTGTATAGCGAGAATAGGAGAGGGCCTAGAACAGAGCCCTGGGGGACACCAGTGGTGAGAGCGCATGGTGCGGAGACAGATTCTCGCCATGCCACCTGGTAGGAGCGACCTGTCAGGTAGGACGCAATCCAAGCGTGGGCCGCGCCCGAGATGCCCAACTCGGAGAGGGTGGAGAGGAGGATCTGATGGTTCACAGTATCAAAGGCAGCAGATAGGTCTAGAAGGATGAGAGCAGAGGAGAGAGAGTTAGCTTTAGCAGTGCGGAGAGCCTCCGTGACACAGAGAAGAGCAGTCTCAGTTGAATGCCCAGTCTTGAAACCTGACTGATTAGGATCAAGAAGGTCATTCTGAGAGAGATAGCAGGAGAGCTGGCCAAGGACGGCACGTTCAAGAGTTTTGGAGAGAAAAGAAAGAAGGGATACTGGTCTGTAGTTGTTGACATCGGAGGGATCGAGTGTAGGTTTTTTCAGAAGGGGTGCAACTCTCGCTGAGGAGGCAGAATCAGGAGATAGGTTGGAGAAGGTTTGAGCAGAGGGAAGAGATGATAGGATGGAAGAGGAGAGAGTAGCGGGAGAGAGAGAGCGAAGGTTGGGATGGCGCAATACCATCCGAGTAGGGGCAGAGTGAGAAGTGTTGGATGAGAGCAAGAGGGAAATGGATACAAGGTAGTGGTCGGAGATTTGGAGGGGAGTTGCAATGAGATTAGTGGAAGAACAGCATCTAGTAAAGATGAGGTCAAGCGTATTGCCTGCCTTGTGAGTAGGGGGGGAAGGTGAGAGGGTGAGGTCAAAAGAGGAGAGGAGTGGAAAGAAGGAGGCAGAGAGGAATGAGTCAAAGGTAGACGTGGGGAGGTTAAAGTCACCCAGAACTGTGAGAGGTGAGCCATCCTCAGGAAAGGAACTTATCAAGGCGTCAAGCTCATTGATGAACTCTCCAAGGGAACCTGGAGGGCGATAAATGATAAGGATGTTAAGCTTGAAAGGGCTGGTAACTGTGACAGCATGGAATTCAAATGAGGAGATAGACAGATGGGTCAGGGGAGAAAGAGAGAATGTCCACTTGGGAGAGATGAGGATTCCAGTGCCACCACCCTGCTGGCTCGATGCTCTCGGGGTATGCGAGAACACGTGGGCAGACGAAGAGAGAGCAGTAGGAGTAGCAGTGTTATCTGTGGTAATCCATGTTCCCGTCAGCGCCAGGAAGTCTAGGGACTGGAGGGTAGCATAGGCTGAGATGAACTCAGCCTTGTTTGCTGCAGACCGGCAGTTCCAGAGGCTGCCGGAGACCTGGAACTCCACGTGGGTCGTGCGCGCTGGGACCACCAGGTTAGAGTGGCAGCGGCCACGCGGTGTGAAGCGTTTGTATGGCCTGTGCAGAGAGGAGAGAACAGGGATAGACAGACACATAGTTGACAAGCTACAGAAGTGTTGTTTCTTGTATTATTGTCTCCTGTGTCTTTAGAGAACTGTTTCACTTTGATATCCTTTTTCTTCTGTCCTGATTTTCTCTTTCTTTTCTTCTGTTAACTAGATATTCTTTGTTGTTCTTCGTTAGCTAGCTAGCTTCTTCCAAAAGAGTCCCTAGCAACTGCTTAGCAACTGGTAAACAATTCAGCTTGCTAAGATAACTACAATTTTATGAAAAATAGTTATTTTTCAAAAGCCTATCTTCTTTGTTTGTTGCTTGTTTTTTCTCCTATTCAGTCTTGCAGTTTTCTTTTGCTTTTTTCCGATGTACTTCACTCTAAAAACCATGTAAATTTCAATATTTGTAGGAGCTCATTTTTCAGCTGCTGCTGCTCAAATTGGAGTTCCGGAACAGTATAACATGTGATCATTCAACAAGTCTCAAGTTACCTTAACTGCTCCTTTTGATACCTAGAAACATCTACATTAAATGAATTAGTGAAAAGTGAGTTAACATTCTAATGTGAATGATGATGATTTCTAATATTGTATCTGGTTTCATCCATCAGATGTCTGTGATCTCACACTGGACCTAAACACAGTAAACAGACACCTCTCTCTGTCTGAGGAGAACAGAAAGGTGACATGTAGGAGAGAGAAGCAGCCGTATCCTGATCACCCAGAGAGATTTGAGGACTGGAGACAGGTGCTGTGTGGAGAGGGTTTGACTGGGCGCTGTTACTGGGAGGTAGAGTGGAGTGGGAGAGGGGAGGTTGAGTGGAGTGGGGGGGCTGTTATAGGAGTGACATATAAAGGAATCAACAGGAGAGGAGTGGTTAAGTACTGTTGTCTTGGATCCAATGACAAGTCCTGGAGTCTGTTCTGCTATGACAACAGTTACTCTGCCTGTCACAATAATAACTCCACTACCATAGATGTCCCCTCCTCCAGCTCCCACAGAGTAGGAGTGTATCTGGACTGGTCAGCCGGCACTCTGTCCTTCTATAGAGCCTCCTCTGACACACTGACCCACCTGATCACATTCACCTCCACATTCACTGAGCCCCTCTATCCAGGGTTTTGGGTTTATTCTGTTGGCTCTTCAGTGTCCCTGAAATAATAACTGGACACACACACACACACACACACACACACACACACACACACACACACACACACACACACACACACACACACACACACACACACACTGGACAAACACACACACACACACACTGGACAAACACACACACACTGGACACACACACAAACACACACACACAAACACACACAAACACACACACACACACTGGACACACAAACTGGGCACACACACACTGGACACACACACACACTGGACACACACACACACACACACACACACACACTGAACACACACTGAACACACACTGAACACACACAAACTGGACACAAAATGGACACACACACTCAACACACACACTGAACAAACACACACAAACACATTCTGGACACACGCACACTGGACAAATGAAAACACACACACACTCACACACATACACACACACACACTGGACACACACACACACACACACACACACACACACTGGACACACACACACACACACACACACACACACACACACACACACACACACACACACACACACTGGTCAAACAAAAATACACACACACACACACACACACACACTGGACACACACACACACACACACTGGACAAACAAAGTGGACAAACACACACACTGGACACACACACACACAAACACTGGATACACACAGACACACACACACTGGACACACACACTAGACAAACACACACACACACACACTGGACTCACACACACACACTGGACACACACACACACTGGACACACACACACACACACTGGACACACACACACACACACTGGACACACACACACACACTGGACACACACACACACACTGGACACACACACACACACTGGACACACACACACACACTGGACACACACACACACACACACTGGACACACACACACACACACACACACTGGACACACACACACACACACACACACACTGGACAAACACACACACACACACACACTGGACAAACACACACACACACACACTGGACAAACACACACACACACACACTGGACAAACACACACACACACACACTGGACAAACACACACACAAACACACTGGACAAACACACACACACACACACACACACACACACACTGGACAAACACACACACACACTGGACAAACACACACACACTGGACTCACACACACACACACACTGGACTCACACACACTGGACTCACACACACTGGACACACACACACACACACACTGGACACACACACACACACACACTGGACACACACACACACACACTGGACACACACACACACACACTGGACACACACACGCAAACACTGGACAAACACACACACACACACACACACACTGGACAAACACACACACACACACACTGGACAAACACACACACACACTGGACAAACACACACACACACTGGACAAACACACACACACACACACTGGACAAACACACACACACACACACACACTGGACAAACACACACACACTGGACAAAAACAAACACACACACACACACACACACACACACACACACACACTGGACAAACACACACACACACACACACACACTGGACAAACACACACACACACACACACACACACACACAAAAACACACACACACACACAAACACACACACACTGGACACACACACAAACACACACACACAAACACACACAAACACACACACTGGACACACAAACTGGGCACACACACACACACACTGGACACACACACACACACACTGGACACACACACACACACACACACACACACACTGAACACACACTGAACACACACTGAACACACACAAACTGGACACAAAATGGACACACACACTCAACACACACACTGAACAAACACACACAAACACATTCTGGACACACGCACACTGGACAAACGAAAACACACACAGACTCACACACATACACACACACACACACTGGACACACACACACACACACACACACACACACACTGGACACACACACACACACACACACACACACACACACACACACACACACACTGGTCAAACAAAAATACACACACACACACACACACACACACTGGACACACACACACACACACACTGGACAAACAAAGTGGACAAACACACACACTGGACACACACACACACAAACACTGGATACACACAGACACACACACACTGGACACACACACTAGACAAACACACACACACACACACTGGACTCACACACACACACTGGACACACACACACACTGGACACACACACACACACACTGGACACACACACACACACACTGGACACACACACACACACTGGACACACACACACACACTGGACACACACACACACACTGGACACACACACACACACTGGACACACACACACACACTGGACACACACACACACACACACACACTGGACAAACACACACACACACACACACTGGACAAACACACACACACACACACACACTGGACAAACACACACACACACACACTGGACAAACACACACACACACTGGACTCACACACACACACTGGACACACACACACACACACTGGACACACACACACACACACTGGACACACACACACACACTGGACACACACACACACACTGGACACACACACACACACACTGGACACACACACACACACACACACACACACACACACACTGGACAAACACACACACACACACACACACTGGACAAACACACACACACACACACACTGGACAAACACACACACACACACACACACTGGACAAACACACACACACACACACTGGACAAACACACACACACACACACTGGACAAACAGTAACATTCTCAGAACATACTGCACTTGTTTTATCCTGTTTTAGATGTATCCTCTGTTTAAACATTTAAACTCTTACAATAACACTGTTAAAATACCAATGTGATCATTTCTTGTCTTTTATGTTGGAAAAACAAATTGTACAATTATATGTGGACATACGCTCCATAGTTGTACAAGTATATATGATTATATTGTACTTATCATAATAAAACATACTTGAAACAAGAAAAAGCATGTTAATAGTGGAAACAGTTTTGTTATTGATTTTTACATTGCTTCTCCCTGTCTCATGTTGACGTTTGTCATGAATCTTGACCTGGAGGCAGAACTGTGCGATTTCCTCTAGATATGTCAGCTGCAAAGTCAGAATTGGCTGTGGAAAATGTTGTTTTATGGTCTTAATTTAAGGGAAGGATTAGCAGTGTGGTTGAGGTTAGGATTAAAATCGGATTATATTACTTTGTGCCTGTGCAAGCTAGTGAATATTTTGCTGAACTGCCTCCAGGGCAAGATTCATGACAATAAATGCCAACCTGCCTCCAGAACAAGATTCATGACAATAAATGCCAACCTGCCTCCAGGACAAGATTCATGACAATAAATGCCAACCTGCCTCCAGAACAAGATTCATGACAATAAATGCCAACCTGCCTCCAGGGCAAGATTCATGACAATAAATGCCAACCTGCCTCCAGGGCAAGATTCATGACAATAAATGCCAACCTGCCTCCAGGACAAGATTCATGACAATAAATGCCAACCTGCCTCCAGAACAAGATTCATGACAATAAATGCCAACCTGCCTCCAGGGCAAGATTCATGACCATAAATACCAACCTGCCTCCAGGGCAAGATTCATGACAATAAATGCCAACCTGCCTCCCAGTCGTCCCCTCCTTATCTTTACAAGGCTGCAGAACATGCAAGCTAGTGATGTGGGGGTTCTCTCATAACCCTCAGTCCCCAGGTGGGTAGATGGCAGGTTGAATAAAGAGAAGCTAGTGATGTGGGGGTTCTCTCATAACCCTCAGTCCCCAGGTGGGTAGATGGCAGGTTGAATAAAGAGAAGCTAGTGATGTGGGGGTTCTCTCATAACCCTCAGTCCCCAGGTGGGTAGATGGCAGGTTGAATAAAGAGAAGCTAGTGATGTGGGGGTTCTCTCATAACCCTCAGTCCCCAGGTGGGTAGATGGCAGGTTGAATAAAGAGAAGCTAGTGATGTGGGGGTTCTCTCATAACCCTCAGTCCCCAGGTGGGTAGATGGCAGGTTGAATAAAGAGAAGCTAGTGATGTGGGGGTTCTCTCATAACCCTCAGTCCCCAGGTGGGTAGATGGCAGGTTGAATAAAGAGAAGCTAGTGATGTGGGGGTTCTCTCATAACCCTCAGTCCCCAGGTGGGTAGATGGCAGGTTGAATAAAGAGAAGCTAGTGATGTGGGGGTTCTCCCATAACCCTCAGTCCCCAGGTGGGTAGATGGCAGGTTGTATAAAGAGAAGCTAGTGATGTGGGGGTTCTCTCATAACCCTCAGTCCCCAGGTGGGTAGATGGCAGGTTGAATAAAGAGAAGCTAGTGATGTGGGGGTTCTCTCATAACCCTCAGTCCCCAGGTGGGTAGATGGCAGGTTGAATAAAGAGAAGCTAGTGATGTGGGGGTTCTCTCATAACCCTCAGTCCCCAGGTGGGTAGATGGCAGGTTGAATAAAGAGAAAACAATAGGCTACATAAAACAATCCATAAATGTATAATTATTATGTAATTTACACAAAACATTAAGGACACCTTTCTTTCCATGACAAACTGACCAGGCGTAACTCAATATTAGGAAGGTATCCTTAATATTTTGTCCACTCAGTGGCTCTGACCCTTTACATAACAGTCAATCCTCTTTTCCAGGAAACCTTCTTTAAATTTCCCCAAATGCTTCCACACTGCTGCTCTCTCACAGCTGCTCCAGGGCCTCTTGGGTTGAGGAGTCATTCTCTTCTAACCTGATCACTGCTGCTCCAGGACCTCTTGGGTTGAGGAGTCATTCTCTTCTAACCTGATCACAGCTGCTCCAGGACCTCTTGGGTTGAGGAGTCATTCTCTTCTAACCTGATCACTAACAAAGAAAAGATTCAAACAAATAAACATGATGGTCCAACATAATGAGGGGGGGTATAGGGAAGGTAGGGGAGAGGAGGGGGTATAGGGAAGGTAGGGGAGAGGAGGGGGTATAGGGAAGGTAGGGGAGAGGAGGGGGGTATAGGGAAGGTAGGGGAGAGGAGGGGGGACTTCCTCCATGTCAGGTAAGCAGCCTCCAAGTCTACCCTCACCAACTGACCAGACTGAGTGAGTTCTGAACATCCCTCTGTCCTCTGATGCTGTGTCCAAGTCTTCTTGGGTCTTTCTGGTGTCTCTGTCTTCACTCTTTAGTGAGTTTTTTCAGTTCTTTCCCAGGCTGCCTGAAAAACACAAAAAGATGGCAACTACATAAGAGTTATAAACTATCAAAATAAAGAGAGTCCCACACTCCATATATAAACTCCCAGTCATTTATTGGGTATTTACCAACGTTTCAGCATCACTGTGCCTTCTTCAGGGTGATGTCATCAATACTTGAACCAGGTTATGTTGACAAACAGTGCAATTAGTGCAACCAATGACAATAGAGAGGGGTGTGTCATAATGATTAAGTTAATTACAATGAATTAATGAAACTGTTAAAAAAACAATAGTTTATGGCATATTAAATATTTAAAAAATAGTAGCCTATATTATATATATCCGTCTCTCCATGTAATCTGATTCATTATGATATAGGATCAGTTCCCCCTCTCCATGTAATCTGATTCATTATGATCTAGGATCAGGTCCCTCCTCTCCATGTAATCTGATTCATTATGATCTAGGATCAGGTCCCCCCTCTCCATGTAATCTGATTCATTATGATCTAGGATCAGGTCCCCCCCTCTCCATGTAATCTGATTCATTATGATATAGGATCAGGTCCCCCCTCTCCATGTAATCTGATTCATTATGATCTAGGATCAGGTCCCCCCTCTCCATGTAATCTGACTCATTATGATATAGGATATTTTTATTTTTATTATTTCAACTTTATTTAACAAGGTTGCTAGTTGAGAAGTTCTCATTTACAACTGCGACATGGCCAAGAATAAAGCAAAGCAGTGTGACAGAAACAACAACACAGAGTTACATAGAATAAACAAGTGTACAGTCAACACAAAATGTAAAAAAAGTCTATATACAGGTTGTGCAAATGGCGTGAGGACTTATGGCAATAAATAGGCCATAGTAGCAAAGTAATCACAATTTAGCAGATTAACACTGGAGTGATAGATGAGCAGATGATGATGTGCAAGTAGTGATACTGGTGTGCAAAAGAGCAGCAAAGTAAATAAAAACAATGATGAGGTAGGTAGATTGGTTGGGCTATTTACAGATGGACTATGTACAGCTGCAGCGATCGGTTAGCTGCTCAGATAGCTGATGTTTAAAGTTAGTGAGGGAGCAATAAGTCTCCGGCTTCAGCGATTTTTGCAATTCATTCCAGTCATTGGCAGCAGAGAACTGGAAGGAGAGGCGGCCAAAGGAGGTGTTGGCTTTGGGGATGACCAGTGAGATGTACCTGCTGGAGCGCTTGCTACGAGTGTGTGTTGTTATCGTGACCAGTGAGCTGAGATAAGGCAGAGCTTTACCTAGCATAGACTTGTAGATGACCTGGAGCCAGTGGGTCTGGCGACGAATATGTAGCGAGGTCCAGCCGACTAAAATGACCTGGGTTGCAATCATGAAAAAAAACTACCCGGCCTTCATTGTTTGACATTGAGAACATTGGGAGAGATGAGAGCTGACGTTTTAGTAAATGTGCAGATTACGTATCTCAGTCACAGACAAGAAGCTCAATTAAGACATTATCTTCACCACTGGGACTGGGGACAACAGGACCACAGGCCAAATAATACAGCTCAACACTTCCACACTACCACAGTGAGTAGAATCAGGCTTCTGAAAACAGAAAACTTGCAGAATTATTAATGATGAATTGTATTACACGTTATTAGACATGTCTGTTGTTGAGGAGGATGGGAGACCCACAGTATAGGAGCAGAACGCACAGAGATGTCAAAAATGTGTTTCAAAAATCGTCAAAGAGTAATTATTTTAACCTAAAGCATTTAATAAAGACACTTATAGTACAATATTATGGGGAATAGGAATGAGAGGGCTACTTACACCATTTTGGGAAGGGATCACAGCAGTGATTGAATGAGGGTATGAGGCATGAGTTGAGGTGTTCAGAGGCTTGACCAGTGCAGGGCAGGGTTTGACTGGGAAGACAACACAAAAACACTACACAGTGAGACAAAAGAGCTAAGAATGAGTTAGTCCAAGCAAGGAGTCAAATCATAGATGTGTAATAATGTGATTGTGTTTGTGATTGACTCTACATAAAGTAATGAGAGAAAAATTGACAGGGGTTCCCTCACCGTGCTTGGAGAGGAAACATTCAATGTGCCAGTGGATGAGTGGGCCACATGAGACGTGGCTTCCAGTTCATATGAGGAGTGGTAGTGGAGTGGTCATCGCTTGTTAACTTCTTTGGGCTAGGGGGCAGTATTTTCACATCCGGATAAAAAAAACGTACCCGATTTAATCTGGTTACGACTCCTGCCCAGTAACTAGAATATGCATATAATTATGGGCTTTGGATAGAAAACACCCTAAAGTTTCTAAAACTGTTTGAATGGTGTCTGTGAGTATAACAGAACTCCTATGGCAGGCAAAAACCTGAGAAGGTTTCATGCAGGAAGTGGCCTGTCTGACAAGGTGTTGTTGTTCTTGCTTCTGTGTATTGAAGAGTCAGGATCTTAGCTGTAACGTGACATTTACTAGGGCTCCAATAGGCTCTCAGAGCCCGGGAAAAACCTGAACGATGACGAGGCAGCGTCAGGCTGAAACACATTATCGCCTTTTCCAAGTGGCCCATCAGAGGACAATGGAATTAGGCGCGTGCCCGATTCGACCCCTTGCAGTATTTTCCTTCGGCTGTTTAGCTAATTGCAGATTCCCGGTCGGAATATTATCGCTTTTTTACAAGAATAATGGCATAAAAATTGATTTTAAACAGCGGTTGACATGCTTCGAAGTACGGTAATGGAATATTTAGAATTTTTTTGTCACGAAATGCGCCATGCGTGCGACCGTTATTTACCATTTCGGATAGTGTCTAGAACTCACGAACAAAACGACGCTGTTTGGATATAACAATGGATTATTTGGGACCAAACCAACATTTGTTATTGAAGTAGAAGTCCTGGGAGTGCATTCTGACGAAGAACAGGAAAGGTAAGACCATTTTTGTTATAGTAAATGGGATTTTGGTGAAGGCTAAACTTGCCGGGTGTCTAAATAGCTAGCCCTGTGATGCCGGGCTAACTACTCAGAATATTGCAAAATGTGCTTCATCCGAAAAACTATTTTAAAATCGGACATATCGAGTGCATAGAGGAGTAATGTATCTATAATTCTTAAAATAATTGTTATGCTTTTTGTGAACGTTTATCGTGAGTAATTTAGTAAATTTAACCTCTCTACGTAACAGCCAGTTGAATCCTGTGGCGCGATTTTCAAAACCTTTGAAATGCTATTACTTCAATTTCTCAAACATATGACTATTTTACAGCTATTTAAAGACAAGACTCTCGTTAATCTAACCACACTGTCCGATTTCAAAAAGGCTTTACAACGAAAGCAAAACATTAGATTATGTCAGCAGAGTACCAAGCCAGAAATAATCAGACACCCATTTTTCAAGCTAGCATATAATGTCACAAAAACCCAGAAGACAGCTAAATGCAGCACTAACCTTTGATGATCTTCATCAGATGACAACCCTAGGACATTATGTTTTACAATACATGCATGTTTTGTTCAATCAAGTTCATATTTATATCAAAAAACAGCTTTTTACATTAGCATGTGACGTTCAGAACTAGCATACCCCCCGCAAACTTCCGGCGAATTCACTAACAATTTACTAAATTACTCACGATAAACGTTCACAAAAAGCATAACAATTATTTTAAGAATTATAGATACAGAACTCCTCTATGCACTCGATATGTCTGATTTTAAAATAGCTTTTTGGTGAAAGCACATTTTGCAATATTCTAAGTACATAGCCCAACCATCACGAGCTAGCTATTTAGACACCCGGCAAGTTTAGCACTCACCAATATCAGATTTACTATTATAAAAGTTTGATTACCTTTTGTTGTCTTCGTCAGAATGCACTCCCAGGACTGCTACTTCAATAACAAATGTTGGTTTGGTCCAAAATAATCCATCGTTATATCCGAATAGCGGCGTTTTGTTCGTGCGTACCAGACACTATCCGAAATGGTAAATCAGGGTCGTGCGCATGGTGCAATTCGTGACCAAAAAAAATCTAAATATTCCATTACCGTACTTCGAAGCATGTCAACCGCTGTTTAAAATCCATTTTTATGCCATTTTTCTCGTAAAAAAGCAATAATATTCCGACCGGGAATGTCCATTTAGCTAAACAGAGGAAAGAAAACAAAGCTTTCGGTCGACGCGGGCACGAGCCTGAGTCTCACAGTACTGTAACCAGCCACTACCCAAACGCGCTACTTTGTTTCAGCCAGAGCCTGCAAAGCCACGATTCAGCGTTTTGCCGCCTTCTGAGAACCTATGGCAGTCGTTGGAAGTGTCACGGGACAGCTAAGATCCTCACTCTTCAATAAACAGAGACAAGAAGAACGACACCTTGTCAGACAGGCCACTTCCTGCATGAAATCTTCTCAGGTTTTTGCCTGACATATGAGTTCTGTTATACTCACAGACACCATTCAAACAGTTTTAGAAACTTTAGGGTGTTTTCTATCCAAAGCCAATAATTATATGCATATTCTAGTTACTGGGCAGGAGTAGTAACCAGATTAAATCGGGTAAGTTTTTTATCCAGCCGTGTCAATACTGCCCCCTAGCCCTAACAGGTTAAGAATTATAGATACAGAACTCCTCTATGCACTCGATATGTCCGATTTTAAAATAGCTTTTCGGTGAAAGCACATTTTGCAATATTCTCAGTAGATAGCCCGGCATCACAGGGCTAGCTATTTAGACACCCAGCAAGTTTAGCCTTCACCAAAATCAGATTTACTATTAGAAAAGTTTGATTACCTTTCCTGTTCTTCATCAGAATGCACTCCCAGGACTTCTACTTCAATAACAAATGTTGGTTTGGTCCAAAATAATCCATAGTTATGTTCCAACAGCGGCGTTTTGTTCGTGCGTTCTAGACACTATCCGAAATGGTAAATAAGGGTCACGCGCACGGCGCATTTCGTGATAAAAGATTTCTAAATATTTCATTACCGTACTTCGAAGCATGTCAACCGCTGTTTAAAATCAATTTTTATGCCATTTTTCTCGTAAAAAAGCGATAATATTCCGACTGGGAATCTGCAATTAGGTAAACAGACGAAAGAAAATATATCACTGGGTCGAGTCGGGCACGCACCTAATTCCTTTGTCCTCTGATCGGCCACTTGGCAAAGGCGATAATGTGTTTCAGCCAGGGGCTGCCTCAATATCGTTCAGCTTTTTCCCAGGCTCTGAGAGCCTATGGGAGCCGTAGGAAGTGTCACGTTACAGCTAAGATCCTGACTCTTCAATAAACAGAGACAAGAAGAACGACCACTTGTCAGACAGGCCACTTCCTGCATGAAACCTTCTCAGGTTTTTGCCTGCCATAGGAGTTCTGTTATACTCACAGACACCATTCAAACAGTTTTAGAAACTTTAGGGTGTTTTCTATCCAAAGCTAATAATTATATGCATATTCTAGTTACTGGGCAGGAGTAGTAACCAGATTAAATCGGATACGTTTTTTATCCGGCCGTGTCAATACTGCCCCCTAGCCCTAACAGGTTAATCATATTATTTCCATTACAATCCACCCTATTGGCTAAATATTTCACATACACATTAACACATCTATTTTTATTGGATTCAGAAATGTCACACAAAATCAAACTAGATCAAAGAAAACGAATACATGTATTTTCATTACATACTTATCAATGACTGTTCTAAGCCTATGTCCAGTCAGGATTAGGATTTTTGCTATGACCTTCATTTAGAGAAACAGTCTTCCTAAACATGGGCTCCTCGTAATTGAATGAATCCTGCACCAGGCTCGGCGGTAGGTATTTGTCATCCCACTGGTCTGAACTTGGAATCGGTCTGTATCTCACCATCTGCTCCGTCATCGATCTCTCCAGAGCCCTGGAAATGAGACCTCTCGCACAAGGGACCAAACAACAACCACATAATATCAACACAGTCATACAGGTGAAAGCAGCCCACAACACAGTGATTACAACCTTTTTCCATTTTCCGAACGTACTATCAAACATCCCGTGAGTGCCGTGTCCACCCTGGAATTTTCTGCTAACTCCTGAACTAAATTGTTTAGACCGACCAGGGCCTTGGTCAATAATCCATCTGGAGCAGTGTTCTCAGGGATGAAAGTACAGCATTCAGATCCGAACATCACACACACACCACCCTTTTCAGCCAGAAGCATATCCAAAGCTATTCTATTCTGCAATACCATCAAAGTGGTCGCAGCTGTCTGTTCTGCTAACCCTTGAATTGCCTCTCTGGTATAGTTGATGAAACGCTGTTGGTTATAATAAATGTAATTTATCCAATCCACATTTTTATTGAGAGTTGACCACCAAAAAGACTTGATTCCAATCCAGCCCATATCTGATTCCTAGCTTTAAACTCATCAGGCACCCCCCTTGGAACCCCAATGCTATCAATATAAATTCTATCCTCAAAGGACCCTGACGGAGCACTCCTCCCCTCTCTTTCACCTGGCACTAGGTCTTTGTGTTGTATAAGGGTGAAGGGCATGCCTAACTGTACCAATGCACAAATACCAGTCCAATTTGCAGGCAGGTTTGGCCACAGCTTCATACCTCCACAAAACCACCAGACATCCGCTCTCGGCCTTTTTATCTTACTAAAGTCCTCGGAACTCAACCACCCAGTCAGGTCCCTCATTGTCTCGTCCGTTGTAACATTCTCTGTCCTATTGCATGTTCTTACTTCCCCTACGTTCCATCCGTGTGTGTTGTGTCGAGCCACGCAATAATAGTCTCCTCCTGCGACTATGAAAGGGGGAAGTCTGGATCTAATGGGCACATAGGATACAGATAATGCAGATCAGTGCAACTGTCTGGCTTCCTTGCCTTCATGAACAGCTTTACCATACAGGCCATTCCCCTTGGTAAATTAATTCCATCGAGTAGAAAGGGGATGGTTGTCAACTGAAGTTTGGCTGTTGCGCAGGCATAACCTTCTTCTTTAGCTACTGATCTAGCTGTATACTGAATCCATTCCAGCCATAGGTTGGAATCCCCAAACCAAGTCTCCACCTCAATCACTTCCTTAAGATCTTTCGTCTGAACTATCCTCACCGGTCCTTGGCTCTGGATGACTACACGGGTAATGTCCGTTTTATCAGGGGTACTACTGGTATTCTGGCTGGCAGTAGAACCATCTCCTGTCCTAACCTCTACTACTCGGAATGGTACCGCAGTGTCGACAATGGTCTGGTCAAGGCCAACATACCATAACCCTAAATCCTCTTTATTTATGCTTTTAATGGTCATTCCTATCTTCAAGCAATACTTCCCTTGCTCTGGATTGCAGTCAAAAACCCTGGCCTTCACTATACTCCATCTGTTTCTATATTGGGTGTGTGGATTGACATAGCCTTCTCTCTCTGTGTGAGCTATGATTCCATGAGTTACACCGGGATCTACACAGATATCTTCCCCATGAAGTCCGAGTCCTAGACTGCCAGGAGGTTAGGGACCCCATTTGGTCTGCATAGAACTCTATTGAGACATCCTTCCCTAACTCTGCTCTCACTTCCTTTTTATCCAGATCGAGTGACCTTTTGTACCTAGGCCATAAAAACTCCTCATCTTCTACACTATGGGTCAAGTTACCACTTTCTGACTTCTCGAGTGGTTCATGGTGTATTAGGAATATGGCTTACACAATCAGACAGCTCAGACTGACCAGTACCCCTGTAAAGCCCCACCCCCTCCCGGTGAATATATCACTGGCTAGAGGCTAACCCAAACTTTCACTTCTATGAACGCACACAGTGAGTATCGGGCGGGTTAGGGAATCTTCGTTAGAGAGGTAACCCCCGAACCTTATTGGTATTCGGTTCTTCTCCTAACTCTGTGATTGTTCGACAGTGTCAGTGTGTCTTACCCTCCCGCATTGTGTGATATGAACCCAGGTAGCTCTTTCAGCTATTCTCACCGCGAAGGCTATTACCAGGAACACTTGATATGGGCCCTCCCACCATGGCTGCTTCCAGTTCTTTTCTCCTCAGGGACTGGATCCACACCCAGTCTCCTGGTTGGATTGAGTGAATCATCTTCTACTGTAATTCACCTGTTGGACACAAAGTCTCGGACATACGGGTTTGGTTAACCATGTGTTCTGTTAGTATATCTTCAACTTCTATGTCTACCTGTTCTGGCCTCCCTAACTCTGGCATTCTATATGGTTTACCTGATCAGCTAAAATGTAATCCATTATTTAAAGAGATAGATCCTAGTAAATCAACTACCCTAATCGTGTCCAACCAGTAAGTTGGGACCGCTTCTTCCCATTTAATATACTTATCTATAAAAAAAAATGTTTTTTTAAGTAGTTCGTTATCCAATAGGCCACAAAGTGTTTCCGAACCTGCTCTACTATCCCCCCTTTTGACACATGGCTCTGCCCAAATTTTCCTAAATTACTAATAATTACTTTTAATAAAATCACAAATTTGACTTCAGGACTACTTATACTAAAATAACTCCTTTAATTAACCCCACATCAATAGGTCCTTGGGACCCTAACATGGAGGGTACCGCTTTTAACTCTTCTTCCTGTTCCTAATTTAAAAACAAATCATCCTGGCATTAATCGGGCCCCACGTCTAAGTGGACCCCAGGTTAAGTTCTCACTTCTACAATTCAGTTTGCATCTATACCTGCCTAAAACTTAACTATGCTGCTCTCCACTCAGTAACTGTTATCTAACAATTCTGTATCACTTCTATCTTCTCTCAATCCTGACTTATTATGTGATTCTTACCTTCTGCTCTCTATCTTGCGCTCCTCCTGGCCCACCCTTTTGACACAAGGCTCTCATGTATTTTAGCCTGTTTAGGATAGGGGGCAGTATTGACACGGCTGGATAAAAAACATACCCGATTTAATCTGGTTACCACTCCTACCCAGTAACTAGAATATGCATATACTTATTACATATGGATATAAAACACCCTAAATTTTCTAAAACTGTTTGAATGGTGTCTGTGAGTATAACAGAACTCAAATGGCAGGTCAAAACCTGAGAGATTCCTTTACAGGAAGTGGCCTGTCTGACCATTTCTTGAACTTCTTTTCCATCTCTATCATTTACTAAGGATCTCTGCTCTAACGTGACACTTCCCACGTCGTCCATAGGCGCTCAGAGCCCGGGAAAAAACAGAATGTCGTCATTCCAGCCCCAGGCTGAAACACATTATCGCCTTTCTCAAGTGGCCGATCAAGGGACACTGGGCTTATGCTCGTGACCCCGACCGCCCCCGCCTTTGGGATTTTTTCCTCTGTTTGCCGAAAAGGAGATTCCCTGTCGGAATATTATCGCTTTTCTACGAGAAAAATGTCGTAAAAATTGATTTTAAACAGCGGTTGACATGCTTCGAAGTACGGTAATGGAATATTTAGAATTTTATTGTCACGAATTGCGCCATGCGCGCGACACTTCTTTACTATTTCGGATAGTGTCTGGAACGCACGAACAAAACGCCGCTATTCGGATATAACGATGGATTATTTTGGACCAAACCAACATTTGTTATTGAAGTAGCAGTCCTGGGTGTGCATTCTGACAAAGACAACAAAAGGTAATGAAACTTTTATAATAGTAAATA
Source organism: Salmo salar (assembly GCF_965601325.2). Lineage (NCBI taxonomy): Eukaryota > Metazoa > Chordata > Actinopteri > Salmoniformes > Salmonidae > Salmo > Salmo salar. The sequence continues at coordinate 2,731,251 of NW_027675333.1, forward strand.
TGATTATGGTGAGTGCTAAACTTGCCGGGTGTCTAAATAGCGAGCCCGTGATGCCTGGGCTATGTACTTAGAATATTGCAAAATGTGCTTTCACCAAAAAGCTATTTTAAAATCGGACATATCGAGTGCATAGAGGAGGTCTGTATCTATAATTCTTAAAATAATTGTTATGCTTTTTGTGAACGTTTATCGTGAGTAATTTAGTAAAATGTTAGCGAATTCCCCGGAAGTTTGCGGGGGGTATGCTAGTTCTGAACGTCACATGCTAATGTAAAAAGCTGGTTTTTGATATAAATATGAACTTGATTGAACAAAACATGCATGTATTGTATAACATAATGTCCTAGGGTTGTCATCTGATGAAGATCATCAAAGGTGAGTGCTGCATTTAGCTGTCTTCTGGGTTTTGGTGACATTATATGCTGGCTTGAAAAATGGGTGTCTGATTATTTCTGGCTTGGTACTCTGCTGACATAATCTAATGTTTTGCTTTCGTTGTAAAGCCTTTTTGAAATCGGACAGTGTGGTTAGATTAACGAGAGTCTTGTCTTTAAATAGCTGTAAAATAGTCATATGTTTGAGAAATTGAAGTAATAGGATTTTTAAGGTTTTGAAAATCGCGCCACAGGCTGCCAGTGGCTGTTACGTAGGTGGGACGAATTCGTCCCGCCTAGCCCAGAGAGGTTAAACAGCGGTTGACATGCTTCGAAGTACGGTAATGGAATATTTAGACATTTTTTGTCACGCCATGCGGCATGCGCACCACCGTGGATTACCATTCGTACAGTGTCTAGAACGCACAAACAAAACGACGCTATTTGGATATAACTATGGATTATTTGGGACCAAACCTATATTTGTTATTGAAGTAGAAGTCCTGGGAGTGCATTCTGACGAAGAACAGGAAAGGTAAGAACATTTTTCTTATAGGAAATGTTATTATGGTGAAGGCTAATCTTGCCGGGTGTCTAAATAGCTAGCCGTGATGGCTGGGCTATGTACTTAGAATATTGCAAAATGTGCTTCATCCGAAAAGCTATTTTAAAATCGGACATATCGAGTGCATAGAGGAGTAATGTATCTATAATTCTTAAAATAATTGTTATGCTTTTTGTGAACGTTTATCGTGAGTAATTTAGCAAACTGTTAGTAATTTCCCCGGAAGTTTGCGGGGGGTATGCTTTTTCTGAACGTCACATGCTAATGTAAAAAGCTGTTTTTTGATATAAATATGAACTTGATTGAACAAAACATGCATGTATTGTATAACATAATGTCCTAGGGTTGTCATCTGATGAAGATCATCAAAGGTGAGTGCTGCATTTAGCTGTCTTCTGGGTTTTGGTGACATTATATGCTGGCTTGAAAAATGGGTGTCTGATTATTTCTGGCTTGGTACTCTGCTGACATAATCTAATGTTTTGCTTTCGTTGTAAAGCCTTTTTGAAATCGGACAGTGTGGTTAGATTAACGAGAGTCGTGTCTTTAAATGGCTGTAAAATAGTCATATGTTTGAGAAATTGAAGTAATAGGATTTTTAAGGTTTTGAAAATCGCGCCACAGGCTGGCAGTGGCTGTTACGTAGGTGGGACGCAAGCGTCCCACCTAGCACATAGAGGTTAACAGTTTCATTAATTCATTGTAATTAACTTAATCATTATGACACACCCCTCTCTATTGTCATTGGTTGCACTAATTGCACTGTTCGTCTACATAACCTGGTTCAAGTATTGATGACATCACCCTGTAGAAGGCACAGTGATGCTGAAACGTTGGTAAATACCCAATAAATGACTGGGAGTTTATATATGGAGTGTGGGACTCTCTTTATTTTGATAGTTTATAACTCTTATGAATGTTCCATCTTTATGTGTTTTTCAGGCAGCCTGGGAAAGAACTGAAAAAATCAAGACAGAGACACCAGAAAGACCCAAGAAGACTTGGACGCAGCATCAGAGGACAGAGAGGGATGTTCAGAACTCACTCAGTCTGGTCAGTTGGTGAGGGTAGACTTGGAGGCTGCTTACCTGACATGGAGGAAGTCCCCCCTCCTCTCCCCTAACTTCCCTATACCCCCTCCTCTCCCCTACCTTCCCTATACCCCCTCCTCTCCCCTACCTTCCCTATACCCCCTCCTCTCCCCTAACCTCCCTATACCCCTCCTCTCCCCTACCTTCCCTATACCCCCCTCCTCTCCCCTACCTTCCCTATGCCCCCCCTCCTCTCCCCTACCTTCCCTATACCCCCCTTCCTCTGCCCTACCTTCCCTATACCCCCTTCCTCTCCCCTACCTTCCCTATACCCCCTCCTCTCTCCTACCTTCCCTATACCCCCTCCTCTCCCCTACCTTCCCTATGCCCCCCTTCCTCTCCCCTACCTTCCCTATACCCCCTCCTCTCCCCTACCTTCCCTATACCCCCCTTCCTCTCCCTACCTTCCCTATACCCCCTCCTCTCCCCTACCTTCCCTATACCCCCTGCTCTCCCCTACCTTCCCTATACCCCCCTTCCTCTCCCTATCTTACCCTATCCCCCCTCCTCTGCCCTACCTTCCCTGTGCCCCCACCTCCTCTCCCTTACCTTCCCTATACCCCTCCTCTCCCCTACCTTCCCTATACCCCCTCCTCTCCCCTACCTTCACTATGCCCTCTCCTCTCCCCTACCTTCTCTATGCCCCCCTCCTCTCCCCTACCTTCCCTATACCCCCCTCCTCTCCCCTACCTTCCCTATACCCCCTCCTCTCCCCTACCTTCCCTATACCCCCTCCTCTCCCCTACCTTCCCTATACCCCTCCTCTCCCCTACCTTCCCTATACCCCCTCCTCTCTGCCACCTTCCCTATACCCCCCTCCTCTCCCCTACCTTCCCTATACCCCTCCTCTCCCCTACCTTCCCCATAACCCCCTCCTCTCCCCTACCTTCCCTATACCCCCTCCTCTCCCCTACCTTCCCTATACCCCCTCCTCTCCTCTACCTTCCCTATACCCCCTCCTCTCCCCTACCTTCCCTATACCCCCCCTCCTCTCCCCTACCTTCCCTATACCCCCCCCCCCCCCCCCGTCCCCTATTATGTTGGACCATCATGTTTATTTGTTTGAATCTTGTCTTTGTTTGTGATTAGGTTAGAAGAGAATGACTCCTCAACCCAAGAGGCCCTGGAGCAGCTGTGATCAGGTTAGAAGAGAATGACTCCTCAACCCAAGAGGCCCTGGAGCAGCTGTGATCAGGTTAGAAGAGAATGACTCCTCAACCCAAGAGGCCCTGGAGTAGCTGTGATCAGGTTAGAAGAGAATGACTCCTCAACCCAAGAGGCCCTGGAGCAGCTGTGAGTGAGCATCAGTGTGGGAGCATTTGGGAACATTTAAAGAAGGTGTCACGTACTGACCAGTATAAGGGTTATTTGTGTTTGTAGTTTGGTCAGGACGTGGCAGAGGGTATTTGTTTTATGTGGTTCGGGGTGGTGGTTTGCTTAGAAGGGTGTTTGATTTATTAATCCCGGGTTTTGGGTTATGTTCTATGTTTTTTGTATTTCTATGTTCTCTCTAGTTTAGTATTTCTATGTTAGGTATTTGGGTGTTGGACTCTCAATTGGAGGCAGGTGTTTGTAGTTGCCTTTGATTGAGAGTCCTATATATTGGTATGTGTTATGTTTGTGTTTTGTGGGAGATTGTTCTGTGTGCCTTGTGCCTTACCAGACTAATTCGTCGTCGTTGTGTCTTTTTGGTGTATGTGTTTATTTTTGGTTCACCTTCTTTGCCAATTAAATAAAAAAAGAAGATTAGTGCACATTTCCCCGCTGCGTCTTGGTCCGCTTTATCCGACAGCAACCGTTACAGAAGGTTCCTGGCAAAGAGGATTGACTGTTACGTAAAGGGTCAGAGCCACTGAGTGGACAAAATATTAAGGATACCTTCCTAATATTGAGTTACGCCTGGTCAGTTTGTCATGGAAAGAAAAGGTGTCCTTAATGTTTTGTGTAAATTACATAATAATTATACATTTATGGATTGTTTTATGTAGCCTATTGTTTTCTTTTTATTCAACCTGCCATCTACCCACCTGGGGACTGCGGGTTATGAGAGAACCCCCACATCACTAGCTTCTCTTTATTCAACCTGCCATCTACCCACCTGGGGACTGAGGGTTATGAGAGAACCCCCACATCACTAGCTTCTCTTTATTCAACCTGCCATCTACCCACCTGGGGACTGAGGGTTATGAGAGAACCCCCACATCACTAGCTTCTCTTTATTCAACCTGCCATCTACCCACCTGGGGACTGAGGGTTATGAGAGAACCCCCACATCACTAGCTTGCATGTTCTGCAGCCTTGTAAAGATAAGGAGGGGACGACTGGGAGGCAGGTTGGCATTTATTGTCATGAATCTTGCCCTGGAGGCAGGTTGGCATTTATGGTCATGAATCTTGTCCTGGAGGCAGGTTGGCATTTATTGTCATGAATCTTGTTCTGGAGGCAGGTTGGCATTTATTGTCATGAATCTTGCCCTGGAGGCAGTTCAGCAAAGTATTCCCTAGCTGGCACAGGCACAAAGTAATACAATCAGATTTTAATCCTAATCTCATTCCTAACCACACTGCTAATCCTTCCCTTAAATTAAGACCATAAAACATTATTTTCCACAGCCATTTCTGACTTTGCAGCTGACATATCTAGAGGAAATCGCACAGGTCTGCCTCCAGGTCAAGATTCATGACAAACGTCAACATGAGACAGGGAGAAGCAATGTAAAAATCAATAACGAAATTGTTTTCACAATTAACATGCTTTTTCTTGTTTCAAATATGTTTTATTATGAAAAGTACAATATATCCATGTATACTTGTACAACTATGGAGCGTATGTCCACATATAATTGTACAATTTGTTTTTCCAACATAAAAGACAAGAAATGATCACATTGGTATTTTAACGTTGTTATTGTAAGAGTTTAAATGTTTAAACAGAGGATACATCTAAAACAGGATAAAACAAGTGCAGTATGTTGTGAGAATGTTACTTTAACGTCGACTCATAACGTCACACTATAACTTCATGGGAGTCTTGTGGAAAGACTGCATGTTGTTTTGGGTGGATTGAGTGACGTCTTCATCAACATTTTGCAGAATATACCGGTAATATTTTCACCTCTTGTCGGCTGCAGACATTCATAAGGAGTTCCAGTAGTTTATTTGCCATTTGCAGGTATTAAAAGTAATACATACATTGTAATTCCTTGTTGGATCTCTCTCACATACAGGACAGTACATACCAGAGGAGGCTGCTGAGGGGAGGACGGCTCATAATAATGTCTGGAACAGAGTGAATGAAATGGAACACATGGAAACCACGTGTTTGATACCATTCCACTTATTCCACTCCAGCCATTACAAGCCTGTCCTCCCTAAATAAGGTCCCACCAACCTCCTGTGGTACAAACACAAACAGTAAAATATATCATAAAAAATGCAAAGTGGTAAAAGATCAGAAAAGGAACCCAAAAGGTTCAGTCATGTTGTAATAGTCTGATGACAACAGTTTAGGTTGATGATTTAACAGGCAGATAGAACTGGGATAGAAGCTGTTCTAGAACCTGTGGTCCAGAAACTGATTTAACAGGCAGATAGAACTGGGATAGAAGCTGTTCTAGAACCTGTGGTCCAGAAACTGATTTAACAGGCAGATAGAACTGGGATAGAAGCTGTTCTAGAACCTGTGGTCCAGAAACTGATTTAACAGGCAGATAGAACTGGGATAGAAGCTGTTCTAGAACCTGTGGTCCAGAAACTGATTTAACAGGCAGATAGAACTGGGATAGAAGCTGTTCTAGAACCGGTGGTCCAGAAACTGATTTAACACGTGTGAGTGTCCAGTGTGTGTGTGTGTGTGTGTGTGTGTGTGTGTGTGTGTGTGTGTGTGTGTGTGTGTATGTGTGTGTATCCAGTGTGTGTCCAGTGTGTGTGTGTGTGTGTCCAGTGTGTGTGTGTGTGTATCCTGTGTGTGTGTGTGTATCCAGTGTGTGTGTGTGTGTGTGTGTATCCAGTGTGTGTGTGTGTATGTGTGTGTGTGTATCCAGTGTGTGTGTGTGTGTATCCAGTGTGTGTGTGTGTGTGTGTGTGTGTATGTGTGTGTGTGTGTGTGTATCCAGTGTGTGTGTGTGTGTATCCAGTGTGTGTGTGTGTGTGTGTATCCAGTGTGTGTGTATCCAGTGTGTGTGTGTGTGTGTGTGTGTGTGTGTGTATCCAGTGTGTGTGTGTGTGTGTGTGTGTGTGTGTGTGTGTGTGTGTGTGTGTATCCAGAGTTTGTGTGTGTGTCTGTGTGTGTGTGTGTGTGTGTGTGTGTGTATCCAGTGTGTCTGTGTGTGTGTGTGTGTGTGTGTGTCCAGTGAGTGTGTGTGTGTGTGTGTCCTGTGAGTGTGTGTGTGTCCAGTGAGTGTGTGTGTCCAGTGTGTGTGTGTCCAGTGTGTGTGTTTGTGTGTGTGTGTGTCCAGTGTGTTTGCCCAGTGTTTGTGTGTATGTGTGTTTGTCCAGTTTGAGTGGCCAGCGTGTGTGTGTCCAGTGTGTGTGTGTCCAGTGTGTGTGTGTCCAGTGTGTGTGTGTCCAGTGTGTGTGTGTGTCCAGTGAGTGTGTGTGTGTGTGTGTGTCCAGTGAGTGTGTGTGTGTTCAGTGTGTGTGTGTGCGTGTGTGTGTGTCCAGTGAGTGTGTGTGTGTTCAGTGTGTGTGTGTGCGTGTGTGTGTGTCCAGTGAGTGTGTGTGTGTGTGTGTCCAGTGAGTGTGTGTGTCCAGTGAGTGTGTGTGTGTGTCCAGTGAGTGTGTGTGTGTGTGTGTGTGTGTGTGTCCAGTGAGTGTGTTTGTGTGTGTCCAGAGTGTGTGGGTGTGTGTCTAGTGTGTGTGTCTGTGTCCAGTGTGTGTGTGTCCAGTGTGTGTGTGTCCAGTGTGTGTGTGTGTGTGTGTGTGTGTGTGTGTGTGTGTGTGTGTGTGTGTGTTCAGTGTGTGTGTGTGTGTGTGTTCAGTGTGTGTGTGTGCGTGTGTGTGTCCAGTGAGTGTGTGTGTGTCCAGTGAGTGTAAGTGTGTGTGTGTGTCCAGTGAGTGAGTGTGTGTGTGTGTGTGTGTGTGTGTGTGTGTGTGTGTGTGTGTGTGTGTGTCCAGTGAGTGTGTGTGTGTGTCCAGTGAGTGTGTGTGTGTGTGTGTCCAGTGAGTGTGTGTGTGTGTGTGTCCAGAGTGTGTGTCTGTGTCCAGTGTGTGTGTCTGTGTCCAGTGTGTGTGTGTCCAGTGTGTGTGTGTGTTCAGTGAGTGTGTGTGTGTGTGTGTCCAGTGAGTGTGTGTGTGTGTTTCCAGTGAGTGTGTGTGTGTGTTTCCAGTGAGTGTGTGTGTGTGTCCAGAGTGTGTGTGTGTGTCCAGAGTGTGTGTGTGTGTGTCCAGAGTGTGTGTGTGTGTGTCCAGAGTGTGTGTATGTGTGTCTGTGTCCAGAGTGTGTGTCCAGTGTGTGTGTGTGTCCAGTGTGTGTGTGTTTCCAGTGTGTGTGTGTGTGTGTCCAGTGTGTGTGTGTGTTCAGTGTGTGTGTGTGTGTGTCCAGTGTGTGTGTGTGTTCAGTGTGTGTGTGTGTGTGTGTGTGTCCAGAGTGTGTGGGTGTGTGTGTCCAGAGTGTGTGTGTGTGTGTGTGTCTAGTGTGTGTGTCTGTGTCCAGTGTGTGTGGGTGTGTGTGTCCAGAGTGTGTGTGTGTGTCCAGGTTGTGTGTGTGTGTGTGTGTGTCCAGTGTGTGTGTGTGTGCAGTGTGTGTTCAGTGTGTGTGTGTGTGTGTCCAGTGTGTGTGTGTGTGTGTGTGTGTGTGTCCAGTGTGTGTGTGTGTTCAGTGTGTGTGTGTGTGTGTTCAGTGTGTGTGTGTGTGTCCAGTGAGTGTGTGTGTGTGTCCAGTGAGTGTGTGTGTGTGTGTGTTTGTGTGTGTGTCCAGTGAGTGTGTGTGTGTGTGTGTGTGTCCAGAGTGTGTGTGTGTGTGTCCAGAGTGTGTGTGTGTGTGTCCAGAGTGTGTGTGTCTGTGTCCAGTGTGTGTGTGTCCAGTGTGTGTGTGTGTTCAGTGTGTGTGTGTGTGTGTGTGTGTCCAGTGAGTGTGTGTGTGTGTGTTTCCAGTGAGTGTGTGTGTGTGTGTGTGTGTGTGTGTCCAGAGTGTGTGTGTGTGTCTGTGTCCAGAGTGTGTGTCCAGTGTGTGTGTGTTTCCAGTGTGTGTGTGTGTTCAGTGTGTGTGTGTGTGTTCAGTGTGTGTGTGTGTTCAGTGTGTGTGTGTGTCCAGTGTGTGTGTGTGTGTGTGTTTCAGTGTGTGTGTGTGTGTGTGTGTGTGTGTGTGTGTGTGTGTGTGTGTGTGAGAGTATGTGCCCAGTGTGTGTGTGTGTCCAGTGTGTGTGTGTGTGTGTGTGTCCAGTGTGTGTGTGTGTGTGTGTGTCCAGTGTGTGTGTGTGTGTGTGTGTGTGTGTTCAGTGTGTGTGTGTGCGTGTGTGTGTGTCCAGTGAGTGTGTGTGTGTGTCCAGTGAGTGTGTGTGTGTGTGTGTCCAGTGAGTGTGTGTGTGTCCAGTGAGTGTGTGTGTGTGTGTGTGTGTCCAGTGAGTGAGTGTGTGTGTGTGTGTGTGTGTCCAGTGAGTGTGTGTGTGTGTGTCCAGTGAGTGTGTGTGTGTGTGTGTCCAGAGTGTGTGTCTGTGTCCAGTGTGTGTGTGTCCAGTGTGTGTGTGTGTTCAGTGAGTGTGTGTGTGTGTGTGTGTGTCCAGTGAGTGTGTGTGTGTGTTTCCAGTGAGTGTGTGTGTGTGTGTTTCCAGTGAGTGTGTGTGTGTGTCCAGAGTGTGTGTGTGTGTGTCCAGAGTGTGTGTGTGTGTGTCCAGAGTGTGTGTGTGTCCAGAGTGTGTGTATGTGTGTCTGTGTCCAGAGTGTATGTCCAGTGTGTGTGTGTGTCCAGTGTGTGTGTGTGTGTGTGTGTCCAGAGTGTGTGGGTGTGTGTGTCCAGAGTGTGTGTGTGTGTGTGTGTCTAGTGTGTGTGTCTGTGTCCAGTGTGTGTGGGTGTGTGTGTCCAAAGTGTGTGTGTGTGTGTGTCTAGTGTGTGTGTCTGTGTCCAGTGTGTGTGTGTCCAGTGTGTGTGTGTCCAGTGTGTGTGTGTGTGTGTTCAGTGTGTGTGTGTGTGTCCAGTTTGTGTGTGTGTGTGTGTGTGTGTCCAGTGTGTGTGTGTGTGCAGTGTGTGTGTGTGTTCAGTGTGTGTGTGTCCAGTGTGTGTGTGTGTGTGTGTGTGTGTGTGTCCAGTGTGTGTGTGTGTTCAGTGTGTGTGTGTGTGTTCAGTGTGTGTGTGTGTGTCCAGTGAGTGTGTGTGTGTGTCCAGTGAGTGTGTGTGTGTGTGTGTGTTTGTGTGTGTGTCCAGTGAGTGTGTGTGTGTGTGTGTGTGTGTCCAGAGTGTGTGTGTGTGTGTCCAGAGTGTGTGTGTGTGTGTCCAGTGTGTGTGTGTGTCCAGTGTGTGTGTGTGTTCAGTGTGTGTGTGTGTGTGTGTGTGTGTCCAGTGAGTGTGTGTGTGTGTGTTTCCAGTGAGTGTGTGTGTGTGTGTGTGTGTGTGTGTGTGTGTCCAGAGTGTGTGTGTGTGTCTGTGTCCAGAGTGTGTGTCCAGTGTGTGTGTGTTTCCAGTGTGTGTGTGTGTGTGTCCAGTGTGTGTGTGTGTTCAGTGTGTGTGTGTGTGTTCAGTGTGTGTGTGTGTGTTCAGTGTGTGTTCAGTGTGTGTGTGTGTCCAGTGAGTGTGTGTGTGTGTGTGTTTCAGTGTGTGTGTGTGTGTGTGTGTGTGTGTGTGTGTGTGTGTGTGAGAGTATGTGCCCAGTGTGTGTGTGTGTGTGTGTGTGTGTGTGTGTCCAGTGTGTGTGTGTGTGTGTGTCCAGTGTGTGTGTGTGTGTGTGTGTGTGTGTGTGTGTGTGTGTGTGTGTGTGTGTGTGTGTCTAGTGTGTGTGTGTGTGTCTAGTGTGTGTGTGTGTGTGTCCAGTGTGTGTGTGTGTGTCCAGTGTGTGTGTGTGTGTGTGTGTGTGTGTCCAGTGTGTGTGTGTGTGTGTGTGTGTGTCCAGTGTGTGTATGTGTCCAGTGTGTGTATGTGTCCAGTGTGTGTGAGTGTGTGTATGTGTCCAGTGTGTGTATGTGTCCAGTGTGTGTATGTGTCCAGTGTGTGTATGTGTCCAGTGTGTGTGAGTGTGTGTATGTGTCCAGTGTGTGTATGTGTCCAGTGTGTGTATATGTCCAGTGTGTGTGAGAGTGTGTGTCCAGTGTGTGTGTGTGTGTGTGTGTGTGTGTGTGTGTGTGTGTGTGTGTGTGTGTGTGTGTGTGTGTGTGTGTCTAGTGTGTGTGTGTGTCTAGTGTGTGTGTGTGTGTGTCCAGTGTGTGTGTGTGTGTCCAGTGTGTGTGTGTGTGTGTGTGTGTGTGTCCAGTGTGTGTGTGTGTGTGTGTGTCCAGTGTGTGTATGTGTGTGTCCAGTGTGTGTGTGTGTCCAGTGTGTGTATGTGTCCAGTGTGTGTGTGTGTGTGTGTGTCCAGTGTGTGTATGTGTCCAGTGTGTGTGTGTGTGTGTGTGTGTCCAGTGTGTGTATGTGTCCAGTGTGTGTGTGTGTGTGTGTGTCCAGTGTGTGTATGTGTCCAGTGTGTGTGTGTGTCCAGTGTGTGTGTGTGTGTGTGTCCAGTGTGTGTGTGTGTGTGTGTCCAGTGTGTGTGTGTGTGTGTGTGTCCAGTGTGTGTGTGTGTCCAGTGTGTGTGTGTGTCCAGTGTGTGTGTGTGTCCAGTGTGTGTGTGTGTGTCCAGTGTGTGTGTGTGTGTGTGTCCAGCGTGTGTGTGTGTGTGTGTCCAGTGTGTGTGTGTGTGTGTGTGTCCAGTGTGTGTATGTGTCCAGTGTGTGTGTGTGTGTGTGTCCAGTGTGTGTGTGTGTCCAGTGTGTGTGTGTGTCCAGTGTGTGTGTGTGTCCAGTGTGTGAGAGTGTGTGTTATTATTTACAGGGACAATGAGTCCCAAACCCAGAACCCTGGATAGAGGGGCTCAGTGAATGTGGAGGTGAATGTGATCAGGTGGGTCAGTGTGTCAGAGGAGGCTCTATAGAAGGACAGAGTGCCGGCTGACCAGTCCAGATACACTCCTACTCTGTGGGGGCTGGAGGAGGGGACGTCTATGGTAGTGGAGTTATTATTATACCAGCTGGAGGAGGGGACGTCTATGGTAGTGGAGTTATTATTATACCAGCTGGAGGAGGGGACGTCTATGGTAGTGGAGTTATTATTATACCAGCTGGAGGAGGGGACGTCTATGGTAGTGGAGTTATTATTATACCAGCTGGAGGAGGGGACGTCTATGGTAGTGGAGTTATTATTATACCAGCTGGAGGAGGGGACGTCTATGGTAGTGGAGTTATTATTATACCAGCTGGAGGAGGGGACGTCTATGGTAGTGGAGTTATTATTATACCAGCTGGAGGAGGGGACGTCTATGGTAGTGGAGTTATTATTATACCAGCTGGAGGAGGGGACGTCTATGGTAGTGGAGTTATTATTATACCAGCTGGAGGAGGGGACGTCTATGGTAGTGGAGTTATTATTATACCAGCTGGAGGAGGGGACGTCTATGGTAGTGGAGTTATTATTATACCAGCTGGAGGAGGGGACGTCTATGGTAGTGGAGTTATTATTATACCAGCTGGAGGAGGGGACGTCTATGGTAGTGGAGTTATTATTATACCAGCTGGAGGAGGGGACGTCTATGGTAGTGGAGTTATTATTATACCAGCTGGAGGAGGGGACGTCTATGGTAGTGGAGTTATTATTATACCAGCTGGAGGAGGGGACGTCTATGGTAGTGGAGTTATTATTATACCAGCTGGAGGAGGGGACGTCTATGGTAGTGGAGTTATTATTATACCAGCTGGAGGAGGGGACGTCTATGGTAGTGGAGTTATTATTATACCAGCTGGAGGAGGGGACGTCTATGGTAGTGGAGTTATTATTATGCCAGCTGGAGGAGGGGACGTCTATGGTAGTGGAGTTATTATTATGCCAGCTGGAGGAGGGGACGTCTATGGTAGTGGAGTTATTATTATGCCAGCTGGAGGAGGGGACGTCTATGGTAGTGGAGTTATTATTATGCCAGCTGGAGGAGGGGACGTCTATGGTAGTGGAGTTATTATTATGCCAGCTGGAGGAGGGGACGTCTATGGTAGTGGAGTTATTATTATGCCAGCTGGAGGAGGGGACGTCTATGGTAGTGGAGTTATTATTATACCAGCTGGAGGAGGGGACGTCTATGGTAGTGGAGTTATTATTATACCAGCTGGAGGAGGGGACGTCTATGGTAGTGGAGTTATTATTATACCAGCTGGAGGAGGGGACGTCTATGGTAGTGGAGTTATTATTATACCAGCTGGAGGAGGGGACGTCTATGGTAGTGGAGTTATTATTATACCAGCTGGAGGAGGGGACGTCTATGGTAGTGGAGTTATTATTATACCAGCTGGAGGAGGGGACGTCTATGGTAGTGGAGTTATTATTATACCAGCTGGAGGAGGGGACGTCTATGGTAGTGGAGTTATTATTATACCAGCTGGAGGAGGGGACGTCTATGGTAGTGGAGTTATTATTATACCAGCTGGAGGAGGGGACGTCTATGGTAGTGGAGTTATTATTATACCAGCTGGAGGAGGGGACGTCTATGGTAGTGGAGTTATTATTATACCAGCTGGAGGAGGGGACGTCTATGGTAGTGGAGTTATTATTATACCAGCTGGAGGAGGGGACGTCTATGGTAGTGGAGTTATTATTATACCAGCTGGAGGAGGGGACGTCTATGGTAGTGGAGTTATTATTATACCAGCTGGAGGAGGGGACGTCTATGGTAGTGGAGTTATTATTATACCAGCTGGAGGAGGGGACGTCTATGGTAGTGGAGTTATTATTATACCAGCTGGAGGAGGGGACGTCTATGGTAGTGGAGTTATTATTATACCAGCTGGAGGAGGGGACGTCTATGGTAGTGGGATTATTATTATGCCAGGCAATGTAACTGTTGTCATAGCAGAACAGACTCCAGGACTTGTCATTGTATCCAAGCCAACAGTCATCAACCCTTCCTCTCCTGCTGATTCCTTTATATGTCACTCCTATACCAGCCCCCATTATCCCCCCACTCCACTCTACCTCCCAGTAACAGCGCCCAGTCAAACCCTCTCCACACAGCACCTGTCTCCAGTCCTCAAATCTCTCTGGGTGATCAGGATACGGCTGCTTCTCTCTCCTCCATGTCACCTTTCTGTTCTCCTCAGACAGAGAGAGGTGTCTGTTTACTGTGTTTAGGTCCAGTGTGAGATCACAGACATCTGATGGATGAAACCAGATACAATATTAGAAATCATCATCATTCACATTAGAATGTTAACTCACTTTTCACTAATTCATTTAATGTAGATGTTTCTAGGTATCAAAAGGAGCAGTTAAGGTAACTTGAGACTTGTTGAATGATCACATGTTATACTGTTCCGGAACTCCAATTTGAGCAGCAGCAGCTGAAAAATGAGCTCCTACAAATATTGAAATTTACATGGTTTTTAGAGTGAAGTACATCGGAAAAAAGCAAAAGAAAACTGCAAGACTGAATAGGAGAAAAAACAAGCAACAAACAAAGAAGATAGGCTTTTGAAAAATAACTATTTTTCATAAAATTGTAGTTATCTTAGCAAGCTGAATTGTTTACCAGTTGCTAAGCAGTTGCTAGGGACTCTTTTGGAAGAAGCTAGCTAGCTAACGAAGAACAACAAAGAATATCTAGTTAACAGAAGAAAAGAAAGAGAAAATCAGGACAGAAGAAAAAGGATATCAAAGTGAAACAGTTCTCTAAAGACACAGGAGACAATAATACAAGAAACAACACTTCTGTAGCTTGTCAACTATGTGTCTGTCTATCCCTGTTCTCTCCTCTCTGCACAGGCCATACAAACGCTTCACACCGCGTGGCCGCTGCCACTCTAACCTGGTGGTCCCAGCGCGCACGACCCACGTGGAGTTCCAGGTCTCCGGCAGCCTCTGGAACTGCCGGTCTGCAGCAAACAAGGCTGAGTTCATCTCAGCCTATGCTACCCTCCAGTCCCTAGACTTCCTGGCGCTGACGGGAACATGGATTACCACAGATAACACTGCTACTCCTACTGCTCTCTCTTCGTCTGCCCACGTGTTCTCGCATACCCCGAGAGCATCGAGCCAGCAGGGTGGTGGCACTGGAATCCTCATCTCTCCCAAGTGGACATTCTCTCTTTCTCCCCTGACCCATCTGTCTATCTCCTCATTTGAATTCCATGCTGTCACAGTTACCAGCCCTTTCAAGCTTAACATCCTTATCATTTATCGCCCTCCAGGTTCCCTTGGAGAGTTCATCAATGAGCTTGACGCCTTGATAAGTTCCTTTCCTGAGGATGGCTCACCTCTCACAGTTCTGGGTGACTTTAACCTCCCCACGTCTACCTTTGACTCATTCCTCTCTGCCTCCTTCTTTCCACTCCTCTCCTCTTTTGACCTCACCCTCTCACCTTCCCCCCCTACTCACAAGGCAGGCAATACGCTTGACCTCATCTTTACTAGATGCTGTTCTTCCACTAATCTCATTGCAACTCCCCTCCAAATCTCCGACCACTACCTTGTATCCATTTCCCTCTTGCTCTCATCCAACACTTCTCACTCTGCCCCTACTCGGATGGTATTGCGCCGTCCCAACCTTCGCTCTCTCTCTCTCCCGCTACTCTCTCCTCTTCCATCCTATCATCTCTTCCCTCTGCTCAAACCTTCTCCAACCTATCTCCTGATTCTGCCTCCTCAGCGAGAGTTGCACCCCTTCTGAAAAAACCTACACTCGATCCCTCCGATGTCAACAACTACAGACCAGTATCCCTTCTTTCTTTTCTCTCCAAAACTCTTGAACGTGCCGTCCTTGGCCAGCTCTCCTGCTATCTCTCTCAGAATGACCTTCTTGATCCTAATCAGTCAGGTTTCAAGACTGGGCATTCAACTGAGACTGCTCTTCTCTGTGTCACGGAGGCTCTCCGCACTGCTAAAGCTAACTCTCTCTCCTCTGCTCTCATCCTTCTAGACCTATCTGCTGCCTTTGATACTGTGAACCATCAGATCCTCCTCTCCACCCTCTCCGAGTTGGGCATCTCGGGCGCGGCCCACGCTTGGATTGCGTCCTACCTGACAGGTCGCTCCTACCAGGTGGCATGGCGAGAATCTGTCTCCGCACCATGCGCTCTCACCACTGGTGTCCCCCAGGGCTCTGTTCTAGGCCCTCTCCTATTCTCGCTATACACCAAGTCACTTGGCTCTGTCATATCCTCACATGGTCTCTCCTATCATTGCTATGCAGACGACACACAATTAATCTTCTCCTTTCCCCCTTCTGATAACCAGGTGGCGAATCGCATCTCTGCATGTCTGTCAGACATATCAGTGTGGATGACGGATCACCAGCTCAAGCTGAACCTCGGCAAGACGGAGCTGCTCTTCCTCCCGGGGAAGGACTGCCCGTTCCATGATCTCGCCATCACGGTTGACAACTCCCTTGTGTCCTCCTCCCAGAGTGCTAAGAACCTTGGTGTGATCCTGGACAACACCCTGTCGTTCTCCACTAACATCAAGGCGGTGACCCGATCCTGTAGGTTCATGCTCTACAACATTCGTAGAGTACGACCCTGCCTCACACAGGAAGCGGCGCAGGTCCTAATCCAGGCACTTGTCATCTCCCGTCTGGATTACTGCAACTCGCTGTTGGCTGGGCTCCCTGCCTGTGCCATTAAACCCCTACAACTCATCCAGAACGCCGCAGCCCGTCTGGTGCTCAACCTTTCCAAGTTCTCTCACGTCACCCCGCTCCTCCGCTCTCTCCACTGGCTTCCAGTTGAAGCTCGCATCCGCTACAAGACCATGGTGATTGCCTACGGAGCTGTGAAGGGAACGGCACCTCCATACCTTCAGGCTCTGATCAGGCCCTACACCCAAACAAGGGCACTGCGTTCATCCACCACTGGCCTGCTCGCCTCCCTACCTCTGAGGAAGCACAGTTCCCGCTCAGCCCAGTCTAAACTGTTCGCTGCTCTGGCACCCCAATGGTGGAACAAGCTCCCTCACGACGCCAGGACAGCGGAGTCAATCACCACCTTCCGGAGACACCTGAAACCCCACCTCTTTAAGGAATACCTAGGATAGGATAAAGTAATCCTTCTAACCCCCCCCCCC
>NW_027675333.1:2760000-2857500 GCF_965601325.2 Salmo salar
TGAGTGTGCGTGTGTGTATTTGTGTGTGTTTCGCACTAGAAACATTAATTACACACACACACACACACACACACACACACACACACACACACACACACACACACACACACACAGGACAAATACACACACACACACACACAGGACAAATACACACACCCACACACAGGACAAATACACACACACACACACAGGACAAAAACACACACACACACACACACAGGACAAAAACACACACACACACACACACAGGACACACACACACACACACAGGACACACACACACAGGACACACACACAGTCAGCATATAACTTTTTCCAAGTGGTGGTCAGAATGTTTGTCTTAACTAGCCTGAAAAATCAAACATGTCTGATATGAACATTGACATAAACCCTCTACATACTTGAGTTTCTCCAGTCTGCAGTGTGGATCCTCCAGTCCAGCAGAGAGCAGTCTGACTCCTGAGTCTCCTGGGTGATTGTAGCTCAGGTCCAGCTCTCTCAGGTGTGAGGGGTTTGACCTCAGAGCTGAGACCAGAGAAGCACAGCCTTCCTCTGTGACTAGACAGCCTGACAGCCTGCAAAGAGTCAAATCATATTAAAACCACACTGCTATTCTTTGATGGTGAAAAAAGTGGCAGTATCATTTTTCAACATATTCAGATATCAGTGTCATGAAACCTTCCATATCTATTCAGAAATTAATGTATCATATTATAAATTACAAATTATCAAAGTATTGCCTGCAGATAGAAACATGTATAGTACAAATATTTGAGTAGACTGACCAGACCAGTTTAAAAGCAGTATCAGTCAAAAGACAGACAGTGAGGTATCAGATTTAGATTGTATTGAGTATACAGTCCACACCATATCTATTTTGACAGTGAAGATAACATTTTAAATGTGGCTCTAAACTCCAACATTTTGGATTTCAGATCAAATGTTTCATATGAGGTGACAGTATATAATCCTCCTGTGAATGATAGTTTTTGCCTGCCTCACTAATGATGCCGTTTCCCTGCCTGTACTGTTGCCTTTTTGGACCCCCTGTGTATGACCTTCTGCCTGCCCCTGGACCCAGCTACCTGCCTCCTCCTGTGGTCCTTTACAATAAACACCTGCTGAGCCCTGCGCTTGAAACCAGCTCTCTGTCTCCCATCGTGTTCATTACAGATGGTGACTGGAGTCATTTTATTTACAAGTGAGTAGATAACATGTTTCTAAACACTACTAAAAGCATCCTGATGATGCCATGATTAAGAAAAATCATGAATGAATCATGAATAATAGTGAGAAAGTTACAGAAGCTACAATAAAACATGCTAACCTCTCACCATTACCAATAACAGAGGCTACAACAAAACATGCTAATCTCTCACCATTACCAATAACAGAGGATACAACAAAACATGCTAACCTCTCACCATTACCAATAACAGAGGATACAACAAAACATGCTAACCTCTCACCATTACCAATAACAGAGGCTACAACAAAACATGCTAACCTCTCACCATTACCAATAACAGAGGCTACAACAAAACATGCTAACCTCTCACCATTACCAATAACAGAGGCTACAACAAAACATGCTAACCTCTCACCATTACCAATAACAGAGGCTACAACAAAACATGCTAACTCCTCACCATTACCAATAACAGAGGATACAACAAAACATGCTAACCTCTCACCATTACCAATAACAGAGGCTACAACAAAACATGCTAACCTCTCACCATTACCAATAACAGAGGATACAACAAAACATGCTAACCTCTCACCATTACCAATAACAGAGGCTACAACAAAACATGCTAACCTCTCACCATTACCAATAACAGAGACTACAACAAAACATGCTAACCTCTCACCATTACCAATAACAGAGGCTACAACAAAACATGCTAACCTCTCACCATTACCAATAACAGAGGCTACAACAAAACATGCTAACCTCTCACCATTACCAATAACAGAGGATACAACAAAACATGCTAACCTCTCACCATTACCAATAACAGAGGCTACAACAAAACATGCTAACCTCTCACCATTACCAATAACAGAGGATACAACAAAACATGCTAACCTCTCACCATTACAAATAACAGAGGATACAACAAAACATGCTAACCTCTCACCATTACCAATAACAGAGGATACAACAAAACATGCTAACCTCTCACCATTACCAATAAGAGGCTACAACAAAACATGCTAACCTCTCACCATTACCAATAACAGAGACTACAACAAAACATGCTAACCTCTCACCATTACCAATAACAGAGGCTACAACAAAACATGCTAACCTCTCACCATTACCAATAACAGAGGCTACAACAAAACATGCTAACCTCTCACCATTACCAATAACAGAGACCACAACAAAACATGCTAACCTCTCACCATTACCAATAACAGAGACTACAACAAAACATGCTAACCTCTCACCATTACCAATAACAGAGGCTACAACAAAACATGCTAACCTCTCACCATTACCAATAACAGAGGCTACAACAAAACATGCTAACCTCACCATTACCAATAACAGAGACTACAACAAAACATGCTAACCTCTCACCATTACCAATAACAGAGGCTACAACAAAACATGCTAACCTCTCACCATTACCAATAACAGAGGCTACAACAAAACATGCTAACCTCTCACCATAACCAATAACAGAGGCTACAACAAAACAGGCTAACCTCTCACCATTACCAATAACAGAGGCTACAACAACACATGCTAACCTCTCACCATTACCAATAACAGAGGCTACAACAAAACATGCTAACCTCTCACCATTACCAATAACAGAGGCTACAACAACACATGCTAACCTCTCACCATTACCAATAACAGAGACTACAACAAAACATGCTAACCTCTCACCATCACCAATAACAGAGGCTACAACAAAACATGCTAACCTCTCACCATTACCAATAACAGAGACTACAACAAAACATGCTAACCTCTCACCATCACCAATAACAGAGGCTCATTCATCATTATTCACAATTAATTCCTGATTATTCATAATCATGGTAGCATCCACATGAATGTAGAAGTGTTCAGAAACATCTATTCTTACTGACAATACAAGTGAAGTGACTCCAAAATGACAGGACATTATTCACCATTCAGTTTCTATTAGGAAAAACATCATCCAAAACACAACCAAGACAAACTGTAAATGAATTCAACAGGTTTGTAGAATCACAAGCTTGATGTAATCACTGCAGGCATGGAATATGGGACTAAATACTAAACTTATGATTAAATAAATTTGTCCAAATAATTAAGACTTCTTCAAATGGGAGAACTAAACTCAGCAATAAAAGAAACGTCCTCTCACTGTCATTTGCGTTTATTTTCAGAAAACTTAACATGTGTAAATATTTGTATGAACATAACAAGATTCAACAACTGAGACATAAACTGAACAAGTTCCACAGACATGTGACTAACAGAAATGGAATAATGTGTCCCTGAACAAAGGGGGGGGGTCAAAATCAAAAGTAACAGTCAGTATCTGGTGTGGCCACCAGCTGCATCAAGAACTGCAGTGCATCTCTTCCTCATGGACTGCACCAGATTTGCCAGTTCTTGATGTGAGATGTTACCCCACTCTTCCACCAAGGCACCTGCAAGTTCCTGGACATTTCTGGGGGGAATGGCCCTAGCCCTCACCCTCCGATCCAACAGGTCCCAGATGTGCTCAATGGGACTGAGATTTCGGGCTCTTCGCTGGCCATGGCAGAACACTGACATTCCTGTCTTGCAGGAAATCACGCACAGAACATGCTGTATGGCTGGTGGCATTGTCATGCTGGAGGGTCATGTCAGGATGAGCCTGCAGGAAGGGTACCACATGAGAGAGGAGGATGTCTTCCCTGTAACGCACATCGTTGAGATTGCCTGCAATGACAACAAGCTCAGTCCGGTGATGCTGTAACACACTGCCCCAGACCATGACGGACCCTCCACCTCCAAATCAATCCCGCTCCAGAGTACAGGCCTCGGTGTAACGCTCATTCCTTCGACGATAAACGCGAATCCGACCCTCACCCCTGGTGAGCCAAAACCTCGACTCGTCAGTGAAGAGCACTTTTTGACAGTCCTGTCTGGTCCAGCAACGGTGGGTTTGTGCCCATAGGCGACGTTGTTGCCGGTGATGTCTGGTGAGGACCTGCCTTACAACAGGCCTACAAGCCCTCAGCCCAGCCTCTCTCAGCCTATTGAGGACAGTCTGAGCACTGATGGAGGGATTGTGCATTCCTGGTGTAACTCGGGCAGTTGTTGCCATCCTGTACCTGTCCCGCAGGTGTGATGTTCAGATGTACCGATCCTGCGCAGGTGTTGTTACACATGGTCTGCCACTGTGAGGACGAACAGCTGTCCGTCCTGTCTCCCTGTAGCGCTGTCTTAGGCGTCTCATAGTACGGACATTGCAATTTATTGCCCTGGCCACATTTGCAGTCCTCATGCCTCCTTGCAGCATGCCTAATGCACGTTCACACAGATGAGCAGGGACTCTAGGCATCTTTCTTTGGGTGTTTTTCAGAGTCAGTAGAAAGGCCTCTTTAGTGTCCTAAGTTATCATAACTGTGACCTTCATTGCCTACCGTCTGTAAGCTGTTAGTGTCTTAAGGACCATTCCACAGGTGCATGTTCATTAATTGTTTATGGTTCATTGAACAAGCATGGGGAAACAGTGCTTAAACCCTTTACAATGAAGATCTGTGAAGTTATTTTGATTTTTACGAATTATCTTTGAAAGACAGGGTCCTGAAAAAGGGATGTTTCTTTTTTTGCTGAGTTTAGATGCCGAAAGTGCTTTCATATCTAAAACGGTAAAAAATACAGTCTTGGCCAAAAGTTTTGAGAATGACACAAATATTAATTTTCACAAAGTCTGCTGCCTCAGTTTGTATGATGGCAATTTGCGTATACTCGAGAATGTTATGAAGAGTGATCAGATCAATTGCAAATAATTGCCAAGTTCCTCTTTGCCATGCAAATGAACTGAATCCCCCAAAAACATTGCCACAAAAGGACCAGCTGACATCATGTCAGTGATTCTCTCGGTAACACAGGTGTGAGTGTTGACGAGGACAAGGCTGGAGATCACTCTGTCATGCTGATTGAGTTTGAATAACAGACTGGAAGCTTCAAAAGGAGGGTGGTGATTGGAATCATTGTTCTACCTCTGTCAAACATGGTTACCTGCAAGGAAACACGTGTCGTCATCATTGCTTTGCACAAAAAGGGCTTCACAGGCAAGGATATTGCTACCAGTAAGATTGCACCTAAATCAACCATTTATTGGATCATCAAGAACTTCAAGGAGAGCGGTTCAATTGTTGTGAAGAAGGCTTCAGGGCGCCCAAGAAAGTCCAGCAAACGCCAGGACCGTCTCCTAAAGTTGATTCAGCTGCGGGATCGGGGCACCACCAGTACAGAGCTTGCTCAGGAATGGCAGCAGGCAGGTGTGAGTTTTTCGGAGGATGGCCTGGTGTCAAGAAGGGCAGCAAAGAAGCCACTTCTCTCCAGGAAAAACATCAGGGACAGACTGATATTCTGAAAAAGGTACAGGGATTGGATTGCTGAGGACTGGGGTAAAGTCATTTTCTCTGATGAATCCCCTTTCCGATTGTTTGGGGCATCCGGAAAAAAGCTTGTCCAGAGAAGGCAAGGTGAGCGTTACCATCAGTCCTGTGTCATGCCAACAGTAAAGCATCCTGAGACCATTCATGTGTGGGGTTGCTTCTCAGCCAAGGGAGTGGGCTCACTCACAATTTTGCCTAAGAACACAGCCATGAATAAAGAATGGTACCAACACATCCTCCGAGAGCAACTTCTCCCAACCAGTCAGGAACAGTTTGGTGACGAACAATGCCTTTTCCAGCATGATGGAGCACCTTGCCATAAGGCAAAAGTGATAACTAAGTGGCTCTGGGAACAAAACATCGATATTTTGGGTCCATGGCCAGGAAACTCCCCAGACCTTAATCCCATTGAGAACTTGTGGTCAATCCTCAAGAGGCAGGTGGACAAACAAAAACCCACAAATTCTGACAAACTCCAAGCATTGATTATGCAAGAATGGGCTGCCATCAGTCAGGATGTGGCCCAGAAGTTAATTGACAGCATGCCAGGGCGGATTGCAGAGGTCTTGAAAAAGAAGGGTCAGCACTGCAAATATTGACTCATTGCTTCAACTTCATGTGATTGTCAATAAAAGCCTTTGACACTTATGAAATGCTTGTAATTATACTTCAGTATTCCATAGTAACATCTGACAAAAATATCTAAAGACACTGAAGCAGTAGACTTGTGAAAATTAATATTTGTGTCATTCTCAAAACTTTTGGCCACGACTGTATATGTATGAATACCTTTAAATAAAAGGTGACATTCTGTACTGTCACCTAATATGAAACATTCGATCTCAAATCCAAAATGCTGGAGCATAGCACCACATTTAAAACTGTAAGCTTCACTGTCCAAACACATATGGTGTGGACTATGTGTGTCTGGTAAACACATGTGGATCTGGTGAACAGTTATCACTTGTTGACCAACTACAGGAATACTGACCTCAGAGTCTCCAGTCTGCAGTGGGGATTCTCCAGTCCAGCAGAGAGCAGCTCCACTCCTGAATCCTTCAGGTCATTGTTACTCAGGTCCAGCTCTCTCAGGTGTGAGGGGTTTGACTCCAGAGCTGAGACCAGAGAAGCACAGCCTTCCTCTGTGACTCCACAGCCTGACAGCCTGCAAAGAGTCAAATCATATTAAAATCACACTGCTATGCTTTGGTGGTGAAAATAGAAGCAGTATATTTTTATTAACATATTCAGATATATCAGTCTCCTGAAACCTTCCATATCTATTCATAAATTAATGTATCATTATTAGAAATGACAAATTATCAAAGTTTTGCCTGCAGATAGAAACATGTATAATACAAATATTTGAGTAGACTGACCAGACCAGTTTAAAAGCAGTATCAGTCAAAAGACAGACAGTGAGGTATCAGATTTAGATTGTATTGAGTATACAGTCCACACCATATCTATTTTGACAGTGAAGATAACAATTTAAATGTGGTTCTAAACTCTAACATTTTGGATTTCAGATCAAATGTTTCATGTGAGGTGACAGTATATAATGTCACCTTTTATTTGAGGATATTTTAATTCATATCTGTTTCACCATTTAGACAAATAAAAGCACTTTATGTATCTAGTCCCCCCATTTGAAGAAGTCATAAGTATTCTGACCAAATCACTCATAGTGTATTAAAATAGTCAAACGTTTAGTATTTGGTCCCATATTCCTTTAATGCAACAACTACATCAAGCTTGTGACTCAAAGTCGTGTGTTGCATTTGCAGTTTGTTTTGGTTGTGTTTTGGGTTATGTTTTGCACAATATTAAAATGGTGGATGTTTTCTGTCTAAGTGAGAAGATACATGCTGGAGCATAGCACCAAATTTAAAACTTTAAGTTTCACTGTCCAAACACATATGGTGTGGACTATGTGTGTCTGGTAAACACATGTGGATCTGGTGAACAGTTATCACTTGTTGACCAACTACAGGAATACTGACCTCAGAGTCTCCAGTCTGCAGTGTGGTTCCTCCAGTCCAGCAGAGAGCAGCTTCACTCCTGAATCCTTCAGGTCATTGTTACTCAGGTCCAGCTCTCTCAGGTGTGAGGGGTTTGACCTCAGAGCTGAGACCAGAGAAGCACAGCCTTCCTCTGTGACTAGACAGCCTGACAGCCTGCAAAGAGTCAAATCATATTAAAACCACACTGATATTCTTTGGTGGTGAAAATAGTGGCAGTATATTTCTTCAACATATTCAGATATATCAGTGTCCTGAAACCTTCCATATCTATTCATAAATGAATGTATCATAATATAAATTACAGATTATCAACGTTTTGCCTGCAGATAGAAACATGTATAGTACAAATATTTGAGTAGACTGACCAGACCAGTTTAAAAGCAGTATCAGTCAAAAGACAGACAGTGAGTTATCAGATTTAGATTGTATTGAGTATACAGTCCACACCATATCTATTTTGACAGTGAAGATAACATTTTAAATGTGGCTCTATACTCCAACATTTTGGATTTGAGATCAAATGTTTCATTTGAGGTGACAGTATAAAATGTCACCTTTTATTTGAGGATATTTTCATACATATCTGTTTCACGTTTAAAAATGAAAGCACTTTATGTATCTAGTCCCCCTATTTGAAGAAGTCATAAGTATTTTGACCAATTCATTTATAGTGTGTTAAAGTAGTCAAAAGATTAGTGTTTGGTTGTAAACTAGTTGGTTGCATTTCCAGTTTGTTTTGGTTGTGTTTTGCCCAATAATAAAATGGTGGATGATGACTGGATAATTTTCTGTCTAAGTGAGTAGATAACATGTTTATAAACACTAAATTAATCCTGATGATAACATGATTAATACAAATCATGAATGAATCATCAATAATAATGAGTGAGAAAGTTACAGAGGCTACAACAAAACATGCTAACCTCTCACCATTACCAATAACAGAGGATACAACAAAACATGCTAACCTCTCACCATTACCAATAACAGAGGCTACAACAGAACATGCTAACCTCTCACCATTACCAATAACAGAGGCTCCAACAAAACATGCTAACCTCTCACCATTACCAATAACAGAGACTACAACAGAACATGCTAACCTCTCACCATTACCAATAACAGAGACTACAACAGAACATGCTAACCTCTCACCATTACCAATAACAGAGGCTACAACAGAACATGCTAACCTCTCACCATTACCAATAACAGAGGCTCCAACAAAACATGCTAACCTCTCACCATTACCAATAACAGAGGATACAACAAAACATGCTAACCTCTCACCATTACCAATAACAGAGGATACAACAAAACATGCTAACCTCTCACCATTACCAATAACAGAGGCTACAACAAAACATGCTAACCTCTCACCATTACCAATAACAGAGGATACAACAAAACATGCTAACCTCTCACCATTACCAATAACAGAGGCTACAACAAAACATGCTAACCTCTCACCATTACCAATAACAGAGGCTACAACAAAACATGCTAACCTCTCACCATTACCAATAACAGAGGCTATAACAAAACATGCTAACCTCTCACCATTACCAATAACAGAGGCTACAACAAAACATGCTAACCTCTCACCATTACCAATAACAGAGGCTACAACAAAACATGCTAACCTCTCACCATTAACAATAACAGAGGGGGTTTGATCTTTGTTAGTAGAATCACAAGCCTCACTGCAGGTGTCAGGAATCCCGCTTCCTGAGTCTGTTTCTGCCTGAGCTGACTGTTTTCTGTTTGGAGTCTAAGGGTGCGTTCAGAAACCTATCTGGTTGCTAGGCAATGAAGTTAGGCGGGAGATCTAGTGATTACCCTACACCTGCATCTCATCAACCTTCTGCACACCTGGTCCTGATCATCACCTCTTCATAAGCCCTGAGCTGACATCCATTCCCTGCTGGATCGTTAGCAACGAACAGCCTCATGTTTCCTGAGCTAGTCTTGTTGTTTTGTTCTTGTTACTGGTTACTCCCCCCCCCCGTTTACTCTGTCTACAGTCATCCTCCCGGAACATTCAACTCCCTTGCCTGGCCGTCGGTGGATACAGTGACGTCATTGAATCCACCCATCTACTCTCATCAACTCACCTCCGCTGCCGCTCCGTCTCCTGGATCACTCAAATTACACATCAAGACTACCAATAAATACTCACCTTCATTTTACTCACCTTGTCCTGGTCTGCTTCTGCGTTCTGTCTTAGAGAAACGTGACAGCAGGCATGGAATATGGGACAACATGCTAAACTTATGACTACTTTAATACACTATAAGTAATATGTCCGAATAATTACGACTTTTTCAAATGGGAGAACTACATGCATAAAGTACTTTCATATCTGATAATACTGACCTCAGAGTCTCCAGTTTACAGTGGGGATTCCCTAGTCCAGCAGAGAGCAGCTTCACGCCTGAATCCTTCAGGTCATTGTTACTCAGGTCCAGCTCTCTCAGGTGTGAGGGGTTTGAACTGAAAACTGAGGCCAGAGAATCACAGGCTTCCTCTGTGACTAGACAGCCTGACAGCCTGCAAAGAGTCAAATCATATTAAAATCACACTGCTATTCTTTGGTGGTGAAAATAGTGGCAGTATATTTCTTCAACATATTCAGATATATCAGTGTCCTGAAACCTTCCATATCTATTCATAAATTAATGTATCATATTATAAATGACAAATTATCAAAGTTTTGCCTGCAGATAGAAACATGTATAGTACAAATATTTGAGTAGACTGACCAGACCAGTTTAAAAGCAGTATCAGTCAAAAGACAGACAGTGAGGTATCAGATTTAGATTGTATTGAGTATACAGTCCACAACATATCTATTTCGACAGTGAAGATAACATTTTAAATGTGGCTCTAAACTCCAACATTTTGGATTTCAGATCAAATGTTTCATATGAGGTGACAGTATATAATGTCACCTTTTATTTGAGGATATTTTCATACATATCTGTTTCACCATTTAGAAAAATGAAAGCACTTCATGCATCTAGTCCCCCTATTTAAAAAAGTCATATGTTTTCTGACCAATTCACTCATAGTGTATTAAATTAGTCAAAAGTTTATTATTTGGTCCCATATTCTTTGACTGCAATGACTACATCAAGCCTGTGACTACCATGATTGAGAAAGATCATGAATAATAATGAGTGAGAGAGTTACAGAGGCTACAACAAAACATGCTAACCTCTCACCATTACCAATAACAGAGACTACAACAAAACATGCTAACCTCTCACCATTACCAATTACAGAGGCTACAACAAAACATGCTAACCTCCCACCATTACCAATAACAGAGGTTACAACAAAACATGCTAACCTCTCACCAATAACAGAGGATACAACAAAACATGCTAACCTCTCACCATTACCAATAACAGAGACTACAACAAAACATGCTAACCTCTCACCATTACCAATAACAGAGGCTACAACAAAACATGCTAACCTCTCACCATTACCAATAACAGAGGATACAACAAAACATGCTAACCTCTCACCATTACCAATAACAGAGACTACAACAAAACATGCTAACCTCTCACCATTACCAATAACTGAGGCTACAACAAAACATGCTAACCTCTCATCATTACCAATTTATTTATTTGTTTCACCTTTATTTAACCAGGTAGGCAAGTTGAGAACAAGTTCTCATTTACAATTGCGACCTGGCCAAGATAAAGCAAAGCAGTTCGACACATATAACAACACAGAGTAACACATGGAGTTAAACAAATGTAACCCTCTCACCAGGCTTGAATATGACTCTCACAACATTAACATATGTAGAGTATCTCAGCAGCATGGGATGTTAGGTGAGAAGGACATCTCCAATAAGAATTCCTATTGTAAACTATCTAGGGTTATGACAATAGGGTATTAACTTCAGATGAAATGATTATAGGTTTCTGTTATTGAATCAGGATAAACCATCCCATGCATTAAATTAAAACAATTAATGACTCCACCAAGGCAACATACATAATGTTCCATATGTGTATTAAAACATTTTCAAACACAAATACATGTTCAGACACAACATCAAAAGAAATAAAAAAATAATAATAAACCCCAATGAGTCGTTCACAACCCGTGTCCAAATTAAGCACCTCACATTGTGGTTACTCACGACTTGGTAGATATTCCCTCAGCGAAGTATGGCAGTTCCATGCAGGTTTCCTCACCAAGTCCAAGGCAGCACAGCGACCCATGCAGACAGTACTCCTTAGCCGTAACCGATATCCCCATGGCAGCACAGCTACCCATGCAGACAGTACTCCTTAGTAACCGATATCCCCATGGCAACACGAACTCGTTAAG
This sequence comes from Salmo salar, assembly GCF_965601325.2. NCBI lineage: Eukaryota > Metazoa > Chordata > Actinopteri > Salmoniformes > Salmonidae > Salmo > Salmo salar. The sequence continues at coordinate 2,772,006 of NW_027675333.1, forward strand.
CTTCCCAAGCAATTATCTCCCGGTGTCACACGATGCTAGGCTAACCTCTAGCTGGCTAATACCTCCACAACGAGACGGTAGCTTCAGTCTTTACTAAGTTTTAACTAAATTATAACAACTCTTTTATTAAATAAAGCATGTATTTCCCTTCATGTCTTAGTAGCTATGGGTTTTGTTGTAGTTCTGTCGTCTTCTTTTATAATTTTTCTTCACCAACCGTCCTGAGGTAAAACGTCCATCCTTTCATCAACGTCTTTTTCCCTCCCGTTAACCAGGTCAACTCCCATTGGCCACAACTTAACAAGCGACCTTATTGGTCAAAATGTAAACTTCAAAGTAAAACAAACTATTCACTTATACATTAAATAAATATTTCTTCAAAAAGCATAATGCATTAACAACATTACAGTTTAGGAGCAATTCAGTCATCTTTTAAATATAATACCAATTAATTATAACAAATAAACTCAATACTTGGTTCAAACAAGGGTATTACAGAAACATACAGTCAATAATACAGTAGAAAAATAAGTCTATATACAATGTGAGCAAATGAAGTGAAATAAGGGAGGTAAAGGCAAATAAAGGCCATGGTGGCAAAGTAAATACAATATAGCAAGTAAAACACTGGAATGGTAGATATGCAGTGGAAGAAAGTGCAAAGTAGAAATAATGGGGTGCAAAGGAGCTTAATAAATAAATACAGTAGGGGAAGAGGTAGTTGGGCTAAATTATAGATGGGCTATGTACAGGTGCAGTAATCTGTGAGCTGCTCTGACAGCTGGTGCTTAAAGCTAGTGAGGGAGATAAGTGTTTCCAGTTTTAGAGATTTTTGTAGTTCGTTCCAGTCATTGGCAGCAGAGAACTGGAAGAAGAGGCGGCTGAAGGAGGAATTGGCTTTGGGAGTGACCAGAGAGATATACCTGCTGGAGCGCGTGCTACAGGTGGGTGCTGCTATGGTGACCAGCGAGCTGAGATAAGGGGGGACTTTACCTAGCAGGGTCTTGTAGATGAACTGGAGCCAGTGGGTTTAGCGACGAGTATGAAGCGAGGGCCAGACAACGAGAGCGTACAGGTCGCAGTGGTGGGTAGTACAGTGGGGGGAAAAAGTATTTGATCCCCTGCTGATTTTGTACGTTTGCACCCTGACAAAGAAATGATCAGTCTATAATTTTAATGGTAGGTTTATTTGAACTGTGAGAGACAGAATAACAGCAAAAAAAAATCAAGAAAAACACATGTCAAAAATGTTATACAATTATTTCCATTTTAATGAGGGAAATAAGTATTTGACCCCTCTGCAAAACATGACTTAGTACTTGGTGGCAAAACCCTTGTTGGCAATCAGAGGTCAGACGTTTCTTGTAGTTGGCCACCAGGTTTGCACACATCTCAGGAGGGATTTTGTCCCACTCCTCTTTGCAGATCTTCTCCAAGTCATTAAGGTTTCGAGGCTGACGTTTGGCAACTCGAACCTTCAGCTCCCTCCACAGATTTTCTATGGGATTAAGGTCTGGAGACTGGCTAGGCCACTCCAGGACCTTAATGTGCTTCTTCTTGAGCCACTCCTTTGTTGCCTTGGCCGTGTGTTTTGGGTCATTGTCATGCTGGAATACCCATCCACAACCCATTTTCAATGCCCTGGCTGAGGGAAGGAGGTTCTCACCCAAGATTTGACGGTACATGGCCCCGTCTATCGTCCCTTTGATGCAGTGAAGTTGTCCTGTCCCCTTAGCAGAAAAACACCCCCAAAGCATAATGTTTCCACCTCCATGTTTGACGGTGAGGATAGTGTTCTTGGGGTCATAGGCAGCATTCCTCCTCCTCCAAACACGGTGAGTTGAGTTGATGTCAAAGAGCTCCATTTTGGTCTCATCTGACCACAACATTTTCACCCAGTTGTCCTCTGAATCTTTCAGATGTTCATTGGAAAACTTCAGACGGGCATGTATATGTATTCTTGAGCAGGGGGACCTTGCGGGCGCTGCAGGATTTCAGTCCTTCACGGCGTAGTGTGTTACCAATTGTTTTCTTGGTGACTATGGTCCCAGCTGCCTTGAGATCATTGACAAGATCCTCCCGTGGAGTTCTGGGCTGATTCCTCACCGTTCTCATGATCATTGCAACTCCACGAGGTGAGATCTTGCATGGAGCACCAGGCCGAGGGATATTGACAGTTCTTTTGTGTTTCTTCCATTTGTGAATAATCGCACCAAATGTTGTCACCTTCTCACCAAGCTGCTTGGCGATGGTCGTGTAGCCCATTCCAGCCTTGTGTAGGTCTACAATCTTGTCCCTGACATCTTTGGAGAGCTCTTTGGTCTTGGCCATGGTGGAGAGTTTAGAATCTGATTGATTGATTGCTTCTGTGGACAGGTGTCTTTTTTTTTACAGGTAACAAGTTTGAGTTTGAGTTTATTTTATTTTTACATGGACAGTGCACATTAATCAACGTTTCAGTAAAAGTGCCGGTTTTAGCCAGCCGGCTAATTTTCAACCGCAGTCCCTGGGCAGGTTATTAAAAACAATTACAATATAGACAATCATTGAACAGTGAGCACACGCAGAGTAACATAGGACAAGCAAGACATAGCATACAGACAGAGCAACATAGAACAAGCAAGACATAGCATACAGACAGAGCAACATAGAACAAGCAAGACGTAGCATACAGACAGAGCAACATAGAACAAAAAGCAACAAGACAAAATCCATAAAAGCAACAAAGTGTTTCCACACCTCACAAGCTCCAGACAACAGACAACATGGAAAGTGGTAATACACAGCTAGGGATTATGTTCACAAATCTGATTGACCTTTAGCCATGTCTTCATGCAATTTGTGAAAGTGTGATATGTGGTGCAGTTATGTGTGTCTGATGGCAGTGTATTCCAGACATGGGACGCTCTCACAGAGAAAGCGGATTTACTAAAGGTGCTTTTCCTTAATAAGGGAACTATACAGTCACCTCTCATGGCAGACCTTGTGGATCTGCTGCCATATGTTTGGGTTTTCTGTTTAACAAAAATACTGAGTGGAGGGGGAGCCAGGCCATTTAGGATCTTGAATACAAGCCATGCGTCGGTGTATTGCACAAGATTTTCCCAACTCAGGAGCTCATGCTTTCTGAGGATGTAACAGTGATGATGGCTATTGGGCTTCCTATCGAGCACTTTGAGAGCCTGTTTGTAGACAGACTGAATAGGTTTTAATGTTGTATAGCAAGCTTTGGCCCAACTAGTCAAGCAGTATGTTAAGTGGGGGAGTATCATCGATTTGAAGTACAGTCTTGCTACCTCTGTGGTCAAACAATTTCGTATAAATCGGAAATTAGCTAGGTTGAATTTGGTTATTTGAATGACCTTTTTCACATGCTTTTTAAAAGAGAGGTTGGAATCAAGTATGATTCCAAGGTACTTAAAATCAGATACCACCTGGAGCTTCTCCCCTGACACATAGACAACTGGCTCAGTAGCATCTGTTGCCCTCTTTGTGAAGAACATGAAAACTGTTTTTTTCACATTGAGATGCAAACACGAGTCACTGAGCCACTTTGTAACCTGGACCATTACAGTAGTGAGTTCTTGTGCAGCTTGTAGTTTGCTCTTTGCATGCACATATATCACTGAATCATCTGCATACATTTGAACTTCAGACCCAGTGCAGACGGAAGGCAGATCATTATTGTACAAGCTGAACAGGAGGGGCCCCAGTATTGACCCTTGGGGCACGCCCATATCATAACTAAGAGTGGGCGACAGCTCATTGCTCACTCTGACACACTGAGTTCTGCCTTCAAGGTATGATTTCATCCATCTCAAGGCATCGGGGGAAAAGTTGAACTTGGACAATTTTGTGATGAGAATCTCATGGTTAACAGTATCGAAAGCCTTCCTTAGGTCCAGAAACACAGCCCCAACAACGCCCCCTTTGTCCATCTTGGACTTCACATTTTCCAGAAGAAAGCAGTTGGCCTTTTCTGTGGAGTGTTTCGCTCTGAAGCCAAACTGCATGGAGTGTAATGTGAAGGGGCTGTTGTTGAGGTGGGAAATCAGTTGTTCTGCTACACACTTTTCAACAACCTTCGACACTACAGGTAGTGTACTAATGGACCTGTAGTTACTCACATCAGCAGGGTCGCCCGATTTAAAGATGGCCGTTATTATGGCTGACTTCCATACCCTTGGAAACACCCCCAGACCAATAGATGTGTTGGTGACCTTAGTAATGGGGCCAATGAGTGACTCTTTGTAGTTTTTAAGAAAGGTAGAGTCCAGCCCAAACACATCTTTGGATTTAGAGTTCTTTAGTGAGCTAATCACCTTGTTCACCTTTGACTCAGAAACCTCCCTTATGATGAAGACAGGTTGAGCGTCATTCACTAGCACTGAGCCCAATAAACCAGTGGAGGGGTTCTGTGTCAGTACCCTGACAGAGTCAATAAAGTAGGAATTGAAGGCTATTGCTATTTCGACTGCATCCTGTGTTAGATTGTTATTCACCATGATTTCTAGTCTTTTTGCGGTGTTACTATGGTCTTTCCCTGTTAACTTTTTTAGATTCTCCCAGATCAATTTACAATTTCCCTTTGCCTCACCAATTATGTTAATAAAAAAGTTTGCCTTGGCCTGTCTGATTTCTTTCATCACCTTATTTCTCAACATGGTAAACCTACGTCTGTCATGCTCTAATTTGGATTTTAGGGCTGTTTTTAGAGCATAATCTCGTTCTTTCATCAGTTTCCAGATTTTTCCATTTAGCCAAGGAAGAGTGCTCTTTTGGCCAGGTTTGGATTTGATTTTCTTTAGGAAACCATTTATTGTAGCCTGGATTGTGGATAGAAAAACCTCACTATCAGCTTCCACGTCTGTATAGGACAAGAGATCATTCCAGTTAATTCCATTAATTGCTTTTTCAAAATAGTTTAATTCGCTCTTAGGTATTCTTAGTTGATCCGGCTTTCTAACAGTAGAGAGCTTAAACCTGCTCTTAGACAACTTTCTGGCTATAAGTGTCAAATTATGATCAGATAGCCCAGTAACCATATTGAATGATTTAGTCACTCTCTCTGGTTTATTACTGAACACCAAATCAATCTGTGTTTTAGAGCAACAAGTCACCCTGGTTGGCCCTTTAACGAGCTGTGTAAGGTCAAAGGTATTAGTGATCCGTTTGAGGGTTTTCCTACAAGACTTGTCTTCATAATTAATATTAAAATCTCCCATTAAGATGACCTCCTTCCCAAAATCACATTCCCTAAGCATGTTATTAAACTGATCAAAAAACACACTTTTGGTGGAAGGTGGTCTATACATTCCAATAAGGGTAAAGGACATTTGGGGAGACAGTGTAACGTTCAGGCCAATACATTCTAGTTCATTATCACATGACCACTCAATTTGTTTACATCGGATATGTTCTTTAATGTAAATCATCAGACCCCCTCCTCTTCCTTCAATCCTGTTTCTCCTGAAAACATTGTAGCCATGCACAATCAAAGCAGCACATGGAGAGTTTGTATGGAGCCATGTCTCTGAGAGGCAGAGGAAGTAAGGTTGGAGTCTGTGAGTAGATGTTGAATTTGATCACTTTTTGGAATGACACTACGAATGTTCCAGTGCCCTCATAGTAGTCCCTTGGGCTTAGCCCGTGGGTCCCAGATGAATCGAGAGTGATTGACACATTGAAAAAAGTGACATTTTCTGTGTTTTCTGACAGCTGGGTTTAGGCCGTTTTGTTTGGTTTTGATTAGGGGCAGTTCGGTAGCGGAATTAACAATCCCTCCCGCTTGCACTGGATGCGGGGAACTAATGAAAACAGCTTGCGTACCAGAAGCAAAGTTGCGGTTAGGAGCACTCCCTTTAAGAGTGTGCTCCTAATCTCAGCTCGTTACCTGTATAAAACACACCTGGGAGCCAGAAATCTTTCTGATTGAGAGGGGGTCAAATACTTATTTCCCTCATTAAAATGCAAATCAATTTATAACATTTCTGACATGAGTTTTTCTGGATGTTTTTGTTGTTATTCTGTCTCTCACTGTTCAAATAAACCATTAAAATTATAGACTGATCCTTTCTTTGTCAGTGGGCAAACGTACAAAATCAGCAGGGGATCAAATACTTTTTTCCCCCACTGTATATGGGGCTTTGGTGACAAAACGGATGGCACTGTGATAGACTGCATCCAGTTTATTGAGTAGGGTATTGGAGGCTATTTTGTAAATGACATCGCCGAAGTCGAGTATCGGTAGGATGGTCAGTTTTATAAGGGTATGTTTGGCCGCATGAGTGAAGGATGCTATGTTGCGAAATAGGAAGCCAATTCTAGATTTAACTTTGGATTGGAGATGCTTATAGTGAGTCTGGAAGGAGAGTTTACAGTCTAACCAGACACCTAGGTATTTGTAGTTGTCCACATATTCTTAGTCAGAACCGTCCAGAGTAGTGATGCTGGACAGGCGGGCAGGTGCAGGCAGCGATCGGTTGAAGAGCATGCATTTAGTTTTACTTGTATTTAAGAGCAGTTGGAGGCCACAGAAGGAGAGTTGTATGGCATTGAAGCTCGTCTAGAGGTTAGTTAACACAGTGTCCAAAGAAGGGCCAGAAGTATACAGAATAACACCAATAACAGAGGGGGTCTGATCTTTGTGCCTCTGTAACTTTCTAATTTCTCATTATTCACGATTCATTCATGATTATTCATAATTATGGTAGCATCCACATGAATGTAGAAGTGCTCAGAAACATCTTCTATTCTTACTGACAATACAAGTGAAGTGACTCCAAAATGACAGGACATTATTCACCATTCAGTTTCTATTAGGAAAAACATCTTCCAAAACACAACCAAGACAAACTGCAAAATGAATTCAACAAGTTTGTAGAATCACAAGCTTAATGTAATCACTGCAGGCATGGAACATGGGACTAAATACTAAACTTATGACTACTTTAATACAATATAAGTGAATTTGTCCGAATATGTACAACTTTTTCAAATGGGAGAACTAAATACATAAAGTGCTTTCCTTTCTTAACAGTAACATAGCTATGTATGAAAATACCCTCAAATAAAAGGTGACATTCTGTACTGTCACCTGATATGAAACATCTCAAATCCAAAATGCTGGAGCATAGCACCACATTTAAAACTGTAAGCTTCACTGTCCAAACACATATGGTGTGGACTATGTGTGTCTGGTAAACACATGTGGATCTGGTGAACAGTTATCACTTGTTGACCAACTACAGGAATACTGACCTCAGAGTCTTCAGTCTGCAGTGTGGTTCCTCCAGTCCAGCAGAGAGCAGCTTCACTCCTGAATCCTTCAGGTCATTGTTACTCAGGTCCAGCTCTCTCAGGTGTGAGGGGTTTGACTCCAGAGCTGAGACCAGAGAAGCACAGCCTTCCTCTGTGACTAGACAGCCTGACAGCCTGCAAAGAGTCAAATCATATTAAAACCACACTGCTATTCTTTGGTGGTGAAAATAGTGGCAGTATATTTCTTCAACATATTTAGATATATCAGTGTCATGAAACCTTCCATATCTATTCATAAAATAATGTATCATCATTAAAAATGACAAATTATCAAAGTTTTGCCTGCAGATAGAAACATGTATAGTACAAATATTTGAGTAGACTGACCAGACCAGTTTAAAAGCAGTATCAGTCAAAAGACAGACAGTGAGGTATCAGATTTAGATTGTATTGAGTATACAGTCCTCACCATATCTATTTTGACAGTGAAGCAAACATTTTAAATGTGGCTCTAAACTCCAACATTTTGGATTTCAGATCAAATGTTTCAAATGAGGTGACAGTATATAATGTCACCTTTTATTTGAGGATATTTTCATACATATATGTTTCAACATTTAGAAAAATGAAAGCACTTTATGTATCTAGTCCCCCTATTTAAAGAAGTCATATGTTTTCTGACCAATTCACTCATAGTGTATTAAATTAGTCAAAAGTTAAGTATTTGGTCCCATATTCTTTGACTGCCATGATTGAGAAAGATCATGAATAATAATGAGTGAGAGAGTTACAGAGGCTACAACAAAACATGCTAACCTCTCACCATTACCAATAACAGAGGCTACAACAAAACATGCTAACCTCTCACCATTACCAATAACAGAGGATACAACAAAACATGCTAACCTCTCACCATTACCATTAACAGAGGCTACAACAAAACATGCTAACCTCTCACCATTACCAATAACAGAGGCTACAACAAAACATGCTAACCTCTCACCATTACCAATAACAGAGGATACAACAAAACATGCTAACCTCTCACCATTACCAATAACAGAGGCTACAACAAAACATGCTAACCTCTCACCACTACCAATAACAGAGGCTACAACAAAACATGCTAACATCTCACCATTACGAATAACAGAGGCTACAACAAAACATGCTAACCTCTCACCATTACCAATAACAGAGGATACAACAAAACATGCTAACCTCTCACCATTACCAATAACAGAGGCTACAACAAAACATGCTAACCTCTCACCATTACCAATAACAGAGGATACAACAAAACATGCTAACCTCTCACCATTACCAATAACAGAGGCTACAACAAAACATGCTAACCTCTCACCATTACCAATAACAGAGGCTACAACAAAACATGCTAACCTCTCACCATTACCAATAACAGAGACTACAACAAAACATGCTAACCTCTCACCATTACCAATAACAGAGGATACAACAAAACATGCTAACCTCTCACCATTACCAATAACAGAGGATACAACAAAACATGCTAACCTCTCACCGTTACCAATAACAGAGGCTACAACAAAACATGCTAACCTCTCACCATTACCAATAACAGAGGCTACAACAAAACATGCTAACCTCTCACCATTACCAATAACAGAGGCTACAACAAAACATGCTAACCTCTCACCATTACCTATAACAGAGGCTACAACAACACATGCTAACCTCTCACCATTACCAATAACAGAGGCTACAACAAAACATGCTAACCTCTCACCATTACCAATAACAGAGGCTACAACAAAACATGCTAACCTCTCACCATTACCAATAACAGAGGGGGTTTGATCTTTGTGCCTCCGTTTCTCATTTATCATCATTCACGATTCATTCATGGTTATTCATAATCATGGTAGCATCCACATGAATGTAGAAGTCACTGACAATAGAAGTGAAGTGACTCCAAAATGACAGGACATTATTTACTATTCAGTATCCATTAGGAAAAACATCATCCAAAACACAACCAAGACCAACTGCAAATGAATTCAACAAGTTAGTAGAATCACAAGCCTCACTGCAGGCGTCAGGAATCCCGCTTCCTGAGTCTGTTTCTGCCTGAGCTGACTGTTTTCTGTTTGGAGTCTAAGGATGCGTTCAGAAACCTATCTGGTTGCCAGGCGACGAAGTTAGGCGGGAGATCTAGTGATTACCCTACACCTGCATCTCATCAACCTTCTGCACACCTGGTCCTGATCATCACCTCTTCATAAGCCCTGAGCTGACATCCATTCCCTGCTGGATCGTTAGCAACGAACAGCCTCATGTTTCCTGAGCTAGTCTTGTTGTTTTGTTCTTGTTACTGGTTACTCCCCCCCCGTTTACTCTGTCTACAGTCATCCTCCCGGAACATTCAACTCCCTTGCCTGGCCGTCGGTGGATACAGTGACGTCATTGAATCCACCCATCTACTCTCATCAACTCACCTCCGCTGCCGCTCCGTCTCCTGGATCACTCAAATTACACATCAAGACTACCAATAAATACTCACCTTCATTTTACTCACCTTGTCCTGGTCTGCTTCTGGGTTCTGTCTTAGAGAAACGTGACAGCAGGCATGGAATATGGGACAACATGCTAAACTTATGACTACTTTAATACACTATAAGTAATATGTCCGAATAATTACGACTTTTTCAAATGGGAGAACTACATGCATAAAGTACTTTCATATCTGATAATACTGACCTCAGAGTCTCCAGTTTACAGTGGGGATTCCCTAGTCCAGCAGAGAGCAGCTTCACGCCTGAATCCTTCAGGTCATTGTTACTCAGGTCCAGCTCTCTCAGGTGTGAGGGGTTTGACTCCAGAGCTGAGACCAGAGAAGCACAGCCTTCCTCTGTGACTCCACAGCCTGACAGCCTGACAAAGAGATCATGACTTCAAACACATTGTTAATTTAGTGTAGAAGGACAATGGCAGATGCATTTGGTTAATTCTCCCAAACAACATATTCTTCTTCTGTGTCCTAGAATTGTATGGTCATATTGTTATACTAATGTGAAAATCAATGCATTTATTCACACACACACACACACACACACACACACACACACACACACACACACACACACACACACACACACACACCACACACACACACACACACACACACACACACACACACACACACGACACACACACACTGGACACACAGTCAGCATATAACTTTGTCCAAGTGGTGGTCAGAATGTTTGTATTACCTAGCCTGAAAAGTCAAACATGTCTGATATGAACATTGACATAAACCCTCTACATACTTGAGTTTCTCCAGTCTGCAGTGTGGATCCTCCAGTCCAGCAGAGAGCAGTCTGACTCCTGAGTCTCCTGGGTGATTGTAGCTCAGGTCCAGCTCTCTCAGGTGTGAGGGGTTTGACCTCAGAGCTGAGACCAGAGAAGCACAGCCTTCCTCTGTGACTAGACAGCCTGACAGCCTGCAATGAGATCATCATGACTTCACAAACACACTGTTTAGTTAACACCAGTAGTGTTGAAGGACAATGGAAGATGCATTTGGTTTATTCTCTCAAACAACATATAGATTCATCTTCCGTCAGCTACAATTGTATGGTCATATTGTTATACTAATGTGAAAATCAATGCATTTATTCAATGTTTTCAATGTAATATTATACACATATTATAATGCATATTTTTCTTTAACCTGAATATTTCTTCCTGATGATTAGATTTTATATGTCATTTTATGTACTCACAGAAATGCACTGGAGGCTTTGAACACTGGCAGCAGCCTCAGAAGACCTTCCTCTGATCTGGAGTATTTCTTCAGGTCAAACACATCCAGCTCCTTTTCTGAAGTCAGCAATACAAAGACCAGAGCTGACCACTGTGCAGGTGACAGGTTGGGTTCTGAGAGACTTCCTGATCTCAGGAAGCTTTGGATCTCCTCCACTAGAGAATGGTCATTCAGTTCATTCAGACAGTGGAACAGATTGATGCTCCTCTCTGGAGAGGGATTCTCCCTGATCTTCTCCTTGATGTACTTGACTGTTTTTTCATGGGTCTGTGAGCTGCTTCTTGTCTTTGTCAGTAGATCTCGTAAGTGCTTCTGATTGGACTCCAGTGAGAGTCCCAGAAGGAAGCGGAGGAAAAGGTCCAGGTTTCCCATCTCACTGTGTAAGGCTTTATCCACAGCACTCTTGTAGAAAGAAACTTTAGGCTTGTCTCTGAACATCACAGAAAAGATCATGGCCTTTGTTTGCTGTTTGTCCATGAGATACAGAGAGAACAGCGCAGAAAGGTTCCTGGACGTTGATTGCGGTTCGGCCATTAGATTCTCATTGTTGTTGATGAATGAGAGGAACACATATAAAGCAGCCAGAAACTCCTGAATGCTCAGATGCACGAAGCAGTACACCTTGTCTTGGTACAGCGAACATTCCTCTTTAAAGAGCTGTGTGCACAATCCTGAGTACACCGAGGCTTCATTGACATCAATGCCAGCCTCTTTCAGGTCTTCTTCATAGAAAATCAGATTGCCATTCACAAGCTGTTGAAAAGCCAGTTTTCCCAGTGACAGAATGCTCTCTTTATTCCAGTGTGGACCTGTCTCTTCTTCCCCAAGATACTTTTCATCCTTCTGTTTGGTATAAAACTCCACAAGGTGTGTGTACATCTCAGTCAGAGTCTTGGGCATCTCTTCTCTCTTATGTTTCAGCATGTGTTCGAGGACTGTTGCAGAAATCCAACAGAAGACTGGAATGTGGCACATGATGTGGAGGCTCCTTGATGTCTTTATGTGTGAGATGATTCTGCTGGCCAGGTCCTCATACCTGAATCTCTTTCTGAAGTACTCCTCCTTCTGTGGGTCATTGAACCCTCGTACCTCTGTCACCTGGTCAACACACCCTGAAGGGATCTTATTGGCTGCTGCAGGTCGGGTAGTTATCCAGAGGAGAGCAGAGGGAAGCAGATTTCCCTTGATGAGATTTGTCAGCAGAACATCCACTGAGGTTGACTCTGTGACGTCCCAACAGATCTTGTTCTTCTGGAAGTCTAGGGGCAGTCGGCACTCATCCAGACCATCAAAGATGAACAGAACATTGTACTTGTCGTAGTTGGAGATTCTTGATTGTTTGGTTTCCATTGAGAAGTGATTGACAAGTTCAATCAAAGTGTGTTTGTCCCCTTTCATCAAATTCAGCTCCCGAAAAGGGAATGAAAACACAAATTGAACATCCTGATTTGCTTTTCCTTCAGCCCAGTCCAGAATGAACTTCTGCACAGAGACTGTTTTTCCAATGCCAGCGACTCCCTTTGTCAGCACAGTTCTGATAAGTTTGTCTTGTCCAGTTAAGGGTTTGAAGATGTCGTTACATTTGACTGCAGTCTCTGGTCTTGCTTGTTTCCTGGTTGTTGTCTCAATCTGTCTCAGCTCATGTTCATTATTGACCTGTCCTGTTCCACCCTCTGTGATGTAGAGCTCTGTGTAGATCTGATTGAGAAGTGTTGGGTTTCCTTGTTTAGCGATCCCCTCAAATACACATTGAAACTTCTTCTTTAGATTAGATTTGAGTTCATGTTGGCAAATCACAGCAAGCTCATCTGAATCTAGAAATAACACAGAGGATATTAATATTACATCTGTTTTAATAACTACAGTATTGTAGGACTGTTATAAAGTTTTACATTATAATCATTTATTCTCTTAACTGTCTGTATAAATGTGTAAATGTTTTCATAATGCATTACAGACTGTTGTGACTGATTATATTATTATTGGTATTATTGATGGTATTAATAATGTTGTCTTTCTCTCTCTCTAAATGAATCAACACAACACATCCCTGCTGCTACTTGATGAGGTCACTAGGTGTTGTGTTAAGGCTGCTACAATATCATTGAGTTAGACAGCTACTTTAGCTGTACTTTAGCTACAGCTTTTAAATGTTATAAAACAACATTCAACATGAGGCAGACAGATCTTACATTTCTCCAGTGTGTCAGCGAGCTCCTTCTGGTTCATTTTCCTCAGGATGTGCAGTGTGATCTTCAGAGCCCCCTCTCTGGCACTGCTCTCCTGCCTCTCATCTTCAGCATCCACCACTTCCTTATCCTGCTTCTGACTCTCAAAGCCTTCTGGGAGTTCTGGACTAAGAATCCTCTTGAACATCTTCAGCTCGTTCTTCACAAATGTAATAATATTCTCTTCAAGCAACTGAAATAAATAAATAAAATAAGTTAAGCAAGAGAAGAAATGCTTTCTCATTAACACATTAATGAATGATTGACAGATCAACTTTACTTGAGGTCAACAAAAACAAATGTACATAACAGGACCACATACACTGAATATAGAGTCCAGGTCTGTTTGATGACTCTGGGAAGACTGACCACTGAGAATCTCTGACTCTGATCTCTCCTGTTGGTTTCTGTGGACAAAACATGAGATTACATCTCCTCATCCAGGGAGTGAGTGAGTACGGACAGACAAACAGACACACAGACAGAAAGCGGGACAGACAGTCAGAGACAGACAGAGACAGACAGACAGAAAGACACAATCAGAGAGACAGACAGACAGAAAGCGGGACAGACAGTCAGAGACAGACACAGACACATACAGACAGAGACAGACACACAGAGGGAGGGAATGTTGTGTTTGTTTAATTAATATTGTTTTAGGACTATGAAAATGGACAAAAGTATTAGCCTATGGATTATGAAAACAACAAAAAGAAAATGTGAAAATGTGAGAGGAGAAATGACTAGAGACAGTGTTGTTTAACTCACTGACCATGACCCATGAGTTCTTCTTACCTTTGTTCAGTAGAAAAGTCTCCCTCTCTAAAGTTTATAGGTTTACCCATAGACCGGTCACTCTTCATGGACACACAGCTGGGAACAGGGGAGGCTGGTCTCTCCTGCTTGATTGGTCTTCAACACAACAGAGACAAACATTACATCTCTCACAGACAGGGATTTGTTTAAAATATATCACTTGATGGTTTCATTTCAGAGACAAAAATCATGTTTTTTTATGCAAAATGCTATATATCTCCCTCACTCTCAAATGTGACCGACCAGCTCAATTTGGTAATTAACTGAATTAACTAAATGTATGGTGTTTTTGGTTTATGTAAGTTTAATTGTTTGTTATGGTATAAGTTGTTATTTTATGATTGTAAGTGATAAAATTAACTAGTAATTCTGAGTAATTACTACTTTAGTAAGGAATAACAAATTTTTTCAGCACTACTGCAGTTGTTACATAATTCCAATAGATGGGAACATAAGACCACAATGACATTTCAGAATATTAGTTTAGTTTTCTCCCTGGATACACCACCACTCCCCATGCTTCCTGCAGAACCCCTGCAGTACCTCCACAGACCCCGGATTGAGAACCCCTGATTTAGCAGATGCTCTTATCCAGAGAGATGTACAGTAAGTGCATTCATCTTAATATAGCTATTTATTTAGGAAATATGAATGATCAGTTTAGTTCTCCCTGGATACACCACCACTCCCCGCGCTTCTTTCTGTCCCATTCCACACTGCTAACGCAAGAGGAAGGACTGAAAAAGCATTTAACAGATTACTGTGAAGTAATATAATGATGATTCATGTTTATTATTACCTGTTTTTATGCTCATGTTTTACACTTCATTAATATAACGATTATCATTAAGCTGAACATTAATTCAGTCACCTCTGGTCGAGAAAAACGTATTTTCCCAGTACATTCATTCTCAAATTCATCAACCAGCATCGACCTGCTCTGCCTTCTCCACCCAGCTAAAAAGCTGGTGTCTTCACTTCACTCTCACTCGCCTTCTCAATGTTGAGGTAAATTTACTAACCAGGAGGGTTGAATGATGTAATTTATTGGTGGGCTGGAAGACGCACTCTTGTCTTTTCTATTCCGAGGTTGTTTACTCCCAATATCAAATATTAACATGATTTTTTACAATGTATGTATACTGAGGTTGTGGTTCTGACTAGTGATTATCTACCCGGGGTTCAATACCTCACTATTTTTACCTCACTATTCAATACCTCACTATTTTATTTTCTCTCCCTAAAGCAACACAGCCCTAATATGAGATATATAGTTAACTAAAGTAATGAGTGACCATTTTAGAAAATCATGGGACATATAGTCTGTGGTTGCATGCTATTTTATGTCAATCATATTGCTGCTTGTAGCCTATAACTGATGCTTCGTTGTCTTATGCTTCCATCTATTGGAAATATTTAGCAATTAAAAGTTATTAATTCACATTCAGACGTTGGTGAGGCAGCTGAGAATAAAAAAAAATGGAACGTGTCCAACCTACTGAGGAGCCCCAAAAATAATATTCAAAAGATTAGTCCTGGACACAGAGGGGTTAAACAATAAAGTTACCATCCATCTAGTGAAGAGAGGAGAACCGGACAGAGGTAGCCAGCATCCATCAACGAGAGAGAAGGAGAACTACAATGCTACTAATTAGTAACTAGCTAGCTTACCGAGCTGTACCGACTAGCTTGGCTAGCTAACAGGTCGTTCGTCTGTCCCTCGTCTCGATGACGAATCCGGTGAACCACAAAATGAAACAAGGATAGAGAGTGAAAAGGATCTGGCTACACTCATACTGTCCCTGACCGTAAAGCAAAAAGCTAATTGAACAATAAACTTCAGCGTTTCAACACTGTAACAAACTCAGTCGTTATTCCCCAAGATCACCTCAGCCAACTCTGCGCGTAACCAGACAATATGTTTGGCGCCACAATGTACGTGGACGCGGACAGTTCTGTACAGGGACGCGGGAAGGTCCAGAACGCGGACATGAGCAGTGTCACACAATCAACTAAACCCAGTCTTTACAGTGGGTTACATTAGTAATATTCATTTTTTATTATTATGTTAAACAAACATTCAACTTTTTTTATAACAATATTTTGAGATCTGGGCCCATATCCACAAAGCGTCTCAGAGTAGAAAATTGGTCGTATAAGTGCTGAGAATAAGGACATTTGACACTTATGGGAATAAATTAAAGCTATGTATGAAGTCTCTAGTCCAACCTAGTCGGCAGATATTTAGGACACCTCGTGAGCTGTCCTAAGTAGTTAAGAGTTAACAGCTGGTGACTTGATAATACTATAGAACAATGCAGTGAGTCAGTGGTTCCTGAGCCACATGTAAATGCTTTGTAGTAGTTAAAAATTATGTTTTATATCTCTATATGATCAATCCATAAATAATATAGACCTACATGCAACAGCATGTCTTGTGCTTTTGGCAATGATTTATGTATAATAATGATGTATAACATGTAATACCATGTATGTCTGGGGCGGCAGGTAACCTCGTGGTTAGAGTGTTGGGCCAGTAACCAAAAGGTTGCTAGATCGAATCCCTGAGCTGACAAGGTAAAAATCTGCCCCTGAACAAGGCAGTTAATCCACTGTTCCTAGGCTGTCATTGTAAATAACATCTGCTAACCATGTGTATGTGACCAATTTGATTTAATTTGTATCTGGGACTAAGTTTGTTTATGTGTTGGTCTTACGTCCTGTGTTCATAAACTGTAGCTCAGATGATTGAGCTATAAACCCTTAAAGTAACTGTTCAGTGTTTCCAGATTTCTATGAAATCTGACCTAAAATGTATTAAAAAGAGAGTGAAATAGTTTTCCTTCTAAAAAATGGTAATTAAGTTTTACATTTTTAATTTGATTTCACCTTTATTTAACCAGGTAGGCCAGTTGAGAACAAGTTCTCATTTACAACTGCAACCTGGCCAAGATAAAGCAAAGCAGTGCAACAAAAACAACAACACAGAGTTACACATGGGATTAGCAAACGTACAGTCAATAACACAATAGAAAAATCTACGTTTTGAAGAGCATGCATTTTGTTTTACTTGTATTTAAGAGCAGTATAGGTATACAGAATGGTGTCGTCTGCATAGAGGTGGATCAGAGAATCACCAGCAGCAAGAGCGACATCATTGATATATACAGAGAAAAGAGTCGGCCCGAGAATTGAACCCTGTGGCACCCCTATAAAGACTGCCAGAGGTCCGGACAGTATGTTGAATGGGAATGGTGTGGGCGTACCCCAACAACAGAATGCTGTGGGCGTATAACAATCATTACAAACATTCTCATAAATAGACCGCTGATTGGTCAGCTCTGCCAAAGAGCAATCAAGTTCTACGAGGAAATAGCAGCATTTTTTAAACGGTCAGATTGAGATACAAGTTTGAGGTGGGGTTTTTTAAGTATTTTTCTCCAATTTATGCTATGGCCACAAATA
This sequence comes from Salmo salar, assembly GCF_965601325.2. Taxonomy (NCBI): domain Eukaryota; kingdom Metazoa; phylum Chordata; class Actinopteri; order Salmoniformes; family Salmonidae; genus Salmo; species Salmo salar. The sequence continues at coordinate 2,789,583 of NW_027675333.1, forward strand.
TGAGTAAAGGATGTGTCAACAACATTATTTGGGTATGAGTTAACAGAATATAAACTTTTAAAACTTGGATTTTTGTTTTGTGCCCTGGGATTTGTAGAACCTGTGTTTAACATTTTGAACACATACAAGTTTTTGTATCAATACCTGGAGTATTTACGCTGTGATTAGATACCTGGTATATACCATGAGTATTTACTCTGTTTGTTGAAGAAATGTCTCCCATGTTGAAATTATAGGGAAGGTCCATAGACCCGTCAATCTTCATGGACAGACAGCTGGGTGAGTCTTGTCTCTCCCGATGGACCATGGCAGATGTTAAAATAAGTTACTATGTCGCTCTGTGACTAGATACCTGGTATGTACCATTAGTATTTACTCTGTGATTTAAGAAATGTCTCCCTTGGTGCATGTAATTGGCGGTATCATAGAGGGGAGTCTTCATGGACAGACTGCTGTCTCTCTGTGAATACATACCTGGTATGTACCATGAGTACTACTTACCCTGTAAATGCAGAAAAGTCTCCATCTTCACAATCATAGAAAACGTCCATAGACCCGTCCTTTTCCCTCTCGCTCTCATCCAACACTTCTCACTCTCCCCCTACTCGGATGGTATTGCGCCGTCCCAACCTTCGCTCTCTCTCTCCCGCTACTCTCTCCTCTTCCATCCTATCATCTCTTCCCTCTGCTCAAACCTTCTCCAACCTATCTCCTGATTCTGCCTCCTCAACCCTCCTCTCCTCCCTCTCTGCATCCTTTGATCTCCTCTGTCCCCTATCCTCCAGGCCGGCTCGGTCCTCCCCTCCTGCTCCGTGGCTCGACGACTCACTGCGAGCTCACAGAACAGGGCTCCGGGCAGCCGAGCGGAAATGGAGGAAAACTCGCCTCCCTGCGGACCTGGCATCCTTTCACTCCCTCCTCTCTACATTTTCCTCTTCTGTCTCTGCTGCTAAAGCCACTTTCTACCACTCTAAACTCCAAGCATCTGCCTCTAACCCTAGGAAGCTCTTTGCTACCTTCTCCTCCCTCCTGAATCCTCCTCCCCCTCCCCCCCCCCCTCCTCCCTCTCTGCGGATGACTTCGTCAACCATTTTGAAAAGAAGGTTGACGACATCCGATCCTCGTTTGCTAAGTCAAACGACACTGCTGGTCCTGCTCACACTGCCCTACCCTGTGCTTTGACCTCTTTCTCCCCTCTCTCTCCAGATGAAATCTCGCGTCTTGTGACGGCCGGCCGCCCAACAACCTGCCCACTTGACCCTATCCCCTCCTCTCTTCTCCAGACCATTTCCGGAGACCTTCTCCCCTACCTCACCTCGCTCATCAACGCATCCTTGACCGCTGGCTACGTCCCTTCCGTCTTCAAGAGAGCGAGAGTTGCACCCCTTCTGAAAAAACCTACACTCGACCCCTCCGATGTCAACAACTACAGGCCAGTATCCCTTCTTTCCTTTCTCTCCAAAACTCTTGAACGCGCCGTGCTTGGCCAGCTCTCTTGCTATCTCTCTCAGAATGACCTTCTTGATCCTAATCAGTCAGGTTTCAAGACTGGGCATTCAACTGAGACTGCTCTTCTCTGTGTCACGGAGGCTCTCCGCACTGCTAAAGCTAACTCTCTCTCCTCTGCTCTCATCCTTCTAGACCTATCTGCTGCCTTTGATACCGTGAACCATCAGATCCTCCTCTCCACCCTCTCCGAGCTGGGCATCTCTGGCAGCGCGCACGCTTGGATTGCGTCCTACCTGACAGGTCGCTCCTACCAGGTGGCGTGGCGAGAATCTGTCTCCGCACCACGTGCTCTCACCACTGGTGTCCCCCAGGGCTCTGTTCTTGGCCCACTCCTATTCTCGCTATACACCAAGTCACTTGGCTCTGTCATATCCTCACATGGTCTCTCATATCATTGCTATGCAGATGACACACAATTAATCTTCTCCTTTCCCCCTTCTGACAACCAGGTGGCGAATCGCATCTCTGCATGTCTGGCAGACATATCAGTGTGGATGACGGATCACCACCTCAAGCTGAACCTCGGCAAGACGGAGCTGCTCTTCCTCCCGGGGAAGGACTGCCCGTTCCATGATCTCGCCATCACGGTTGACAACTCCCTTGTGTCCTCCTCCCAGAGTGCTAAGAGCCTTGGCGTGACCCTGGACAACACCCTGTCGTTCTCCACCAACATCAAGGCGGTGACCCGATCCTGTAGGTTCATGCTCTACAACATTCGCAGAGTACGACCCTGCCTCACACAGGAAGCGGCGCAGGTCCTAATCCAGGCACTTGTCATCTCCCGTCTGGATTACTGCAACTCGCTGTTGGCTGGGCTCCCTGCCTGTGCCATTAAACCCCTACAACTCATCCAGAACGCCGCAGCCCGTCTGGTGTATAACCTTCCCAAGTTCTCTCACGTCACCCCGCTCCTCCGCTCTCTCCACTGGCTTCCAGTCGAAGCTCGCATCCGCTACAAGACCATGGTGCTTGCCTACGGAGCTGTGAGGGGAACGGCACCTCCGTACCTTCAGGCTCTGATCAGGCCCTACACCCAAACAAGGGCACTCCGTTCATCCACCTCTGGCCTGCTCGCCTCCCTACCTCTGAGGAAGCACAGTTCCCGCTCAGCCCAGTCAAAACTGTTCGCTGCTCTGGCACCCCAATGGTGGAACAAGCTCCCTCACGACGCCAGGACAGCGGAGTCAATCACCACCTTCCGGAGACACCTGAAACCCCACCTCTTCAAGGAATACCTGGGATAGGATAAGGTAATCCTTCTAACCCCCCCCCTTAAAAGATTTAGATGCACTATTGTAAAGTGGTTGTTCCACTGGATATTATAGGTGAATGCACCAATTTGTAAGTCGCTCTGGATAAGAGCGTCTGCTAAATGACTAAAATGTAAAATGTAAATGTACTATTCATGGACAGAGAGCGTGAGTCTGGTCTCTCCTGATGGATTGGGCTTCAACACAACAGAAACAGACCTTCAGTCTCTAGTCTAATCTAGACTAAAGGTGATGATGTCATGTCACTGATACCAGGTCAGAGACAACATATATAGTCAATAAAACATGCCAAGAGATTTGTCTGTCCCCACAGTGCCCCCACATTGTCCCCAAGTGCCCCCACAGTGTCCCCACAGTGCCCCCAGAGTGCATTGTTGAAAATCCTAAAGGCTTTAGATCAGTGGTTTCCAGCCTATGGTGCTCCGCATTTTGCAGGTGTTCCACATTTTATTATATATTTTTTAATTAAATACAACATTGTAACTGTTGGGAGTACTTATGGTATTATAAGCAATTGAAGGGTTTAATTACAAGACACATATATCAATTTTCAGAAAAGTTGGTAAATTAGCTTTCATTGTTTAAAGAAATTATGAAAAAGATTGGTGTTTTTTTACACTATCTAATCACGGCATGGGATTGTTCGATGACAGACATGTATTTGTTTAAAATCTATCACTTGATGATTTCCTTTCAAAGAGACATACAATCATGTTTTTTTCCCGAATGCTATATATCTCCCTCACTCTCAGAGAAATCAGTAGTACTGCTAGGTTTTACACAGTAATAATATATATCTGCCTCTCAGAGAAATCAGTAGTACTGCTAGGTTTAACACAGTAATAATATATATCTGCCTCTTAGAGAAATCAGTAGTACTGCTAGGTTTAACACAGTAATAATATATATCTGCCTCTCAGAGAAATCAGTAGTACTGCTAGGTTTAACATAGTAATAATATATATCTGCCTCACTCTCATAGAAATCAGTAGTACTGCTAGGTTTAACACAGTAATAATATATATCTGCCTCTCAGAGAAATCAGTAGTACTGCTAGGTTTAACACAGTAATAATATATATCTGCCTCTCAGAGAAATCAGTAGTACTGCTAGGTTTAATACAGTAATAATATATACCTGCCTCTCAGAGAAATCAGTAGTACTGCTAGATTTTACACAGTCAAATGTAACAAATAAATACATTTTTAATAAAGAACTGTACAAATGATACACTTGTGACATATACATTTAAATATTTAAAAAAAATAATTCAATACAGTAATAATGAGATCTGTATGTAAAACATTTTCATTTGACATTTGAGTCATTTAGCAGATATTTTTATCCTGGTTCCGGTTTCCCAGAAGCATTTTAAGGCCAAGAGCATTATTAGAATCTTTGTAGGAGCATCGTTAAATCTCTGAGCTGTTTCAAAAAACCACTGTTATTAATGTGGCACTTAAAAACGCTCGTAATCTACCTCCTGTATCAGACCACTAGAACAGCTGAGTAATCTACCTCCTGTCTCAGACCACTAGAACAGCTGAGTAATCTACCTCCTCCCTCAGACCACTAGAACAGCTGATTGTGTTGTTAGATGCTTTTTTGCCCTTCCAATTGACTTTATACACAGTAGATCTCTGCTAAACATAGAATCACATGGTTTATCAGTCTCTCTGTGACAGCAGATGAATTCAGAACAAAGTTGACTACAAATACGAAGTTGCCAATGTCTTTGCATTTGATAGAAACAAGGGATGTCTGCAGATTTGCTTCAAATGAAACTGAGATGACTGCATTAACCTCTCTAGGGTAGGGGGCAGTATTTGCACGTCCGGATAAAAAACGTACCCGATTTAATCTGGTTATTACTACGGCCCAGAAACTAGAATATGCATATAATTGTTTGATTTGGATAGAAAACAACCTAAAGTTTCTAAAACTGTTTGAATGGTGTCTGTGAGTATAACAGAACTCATTTGGCAGGCCAAAACCTGAGAAGATTCCTTACAGGAAGTGCCCTCTCTGACCATTTCTTGGCCTTCTACACTCTCTTTATTGAAAACTGAGGTTCTCTGCTGTAACGCGACACTTCCTACGGCTCCCATAGGCTCTCAGAAGGCGGCAGAACATTGAATGAGGACTTTGCTGCCCATTGCTGAAAAACAGTAGCGCATTTGGTAAGTGGTCGATCAGAGAACAATGAGACAGGGGCGCGCGTGCACAAGAAGAGTCCATTTTAGATTTTTAGTCTTTGAACGAAAACAGGGTTTCCCAGTCGGAATATTTTCGCTTTTTTACGAGAAAAATCGCATAAAAATTGATTTTAAACAGCGTTTGACATGCTTCGAAGTACGGTAATGGTGTCACGGTTGTCGTCGGTGAATGAGGACCAAAACGCAGCAGGTATGTGTATGCTCATCGTGTGTATTTATTTACAGACTAAATGAACATCAAAACAACAAAACGAACTCACGAGAATGAACGAACAACCAACAGTCTGGCAAAGCATAGGCTCAACACAGAACAATCACCCACAATTACCAAACACAAACACACCCTACTATATGGGACTCTCAATCAAAGGCAGATAGACAACACCTGCCTTCAACTGAGAGTCCCAACCCCAATTAATCAAACATAGACATACACTCACTAGACTCCACATAGAAATACCTAAACATAAACCAAAACCCAGAATTACTAAATCAAACACCCTTTTTACAAAACACCACCCTAAACCACATAAAACAAATACCCTCTGCCACGTCCTGACCAAACTACAAACACAATTAACCTTATACTGGCCAGGACGTGACAGTACCCCCCCCCCTTAAAGGTGCTACCCCGGAAGCACCTTAACAAAAAATAACCCCAAGCAACACCAAAAGAAAAATTCCCCTTTTCTAAAGGGAGGGAAGGGAGGGTGGCTGCCGTTAACAACGGCACTGTGCTACACCCCCCCTCCCCAACCCACCTATCTCTGGAGGCGGCTCCGGCTCAGGCCGTTCCAGGCTGTCGGGGCAGTCTGGCAACTCGGGACAGTCTGGCAACTCGGGACAGTCGGGACAGTCTGGCAACTCGGGACAGTCGGGGCAGTCTGGCAACTCGGGACAGTCGGGGCAGTCTGGCAACTGGGGACAGTCGGGGCAGTCTGGCAACTCGGGACAGTCGGGGCAGTCTGGCAACTGGGGACAGTCGGGGCAGTCTGGCAACTGGGGACAGTCGGGGCAGTCTGGCAACTGGGGACAGTCGGGGCAGTCTGGCAACTGGGGACAGTCTGGGCAGTCTGGCAACTGGGGACAGTCTGGCCACTCCGGCAGGTCAGGGCAGTCTGGCCACTCCGGCGACTGTTGACTGGCGGGCAGCTCTGACGATGACTGTTGACTGGCGGGCAGCTCTGATGACGACTGTTGACTGGCGGGCAGCTCTGATGACGACTGTTGACTGGCGGGCAGCTCTGATGACGACTGTTGACTGGCGGGCAGCTCTGATGACGACTGTTGACTGGCGGGCAGCTCTGATGACGACTGTTGACTGGCGGGCAGCTCTGATGACGACTGTTGACTGGCGGGCAGCTCTGATGACGACTGTTGACTGGCGGGCAGCTCTGATGACGACTGTTGACTGGCGGGCAGCTCTGATGACGACTGTTGACTGGCGGGCAGCTCTGATGACAACTGTTGACTGGCGGGCAGCTCCGGTGACTGTTGACTGGCGTGGCTGGGTTTACGCACTTGAAGGCTAGTGCGTGGTGCTGGTACTGGGCGTACCAGATTGTGAACAAGCACCTCCATGCTAGTGCGGGGAGCTGGCCTGGGACTCCATTCTTGCCCCGCAAAACTCCCCTTGTGCCCCCCCCTAAAAAATTATTGGGGGTGCCTCTCGGTCTCCCTTACCTCGCCAGCCTTCTTCCGCTGCTTAGTCCTTTGTTGATGGGTGATTCTGTCACGGTTGTCGTCGGTGAATGAGGACCAAAACGCAGCAGGTATGTGTATGCTCATCGTGTGTATTTATTTACAGACTAAATGAACATCAAAACAAACAAAACGAACTCACGAGAATGAACGAACAACCAACAGTCTGGCAAAGCATAGGCTCAACACAGAACAATCACCCACAATTACCAAACACAAACACACCCTACTATATGGGACTCTCAATCAAAGGCAGATAGACAACACCTGCCTTCAACTGAGAGTCCCAACCCCAATTAATCAAACATAGACATACACTCACTAGACTCCACATAGAAATACCTAAACATAAACCAAAACCCGGAATTACTAAATCAAACACTCTTTTTACAAAACACACCACCCTGAACCACATAAAACAAATACCCTCTGCCACGTCCTGACCAAACTACAAACACAATTAACCTTATACTGGCCAGGACGTGAGAAGTGGAATATTTATAATTTTTTTGTCACGAAACGCATCGGGCGCGTCACCCTTCTTTACCCTTCGGATAGTGTCTTGAACGCACGAACAAAACAGAGGATATTTGAACATAACTATGGATTATTTTGAACCAAACCAACATTTGTTATTGAAGTAGAAGTCCTGGGAGTGCATTCTGATGAAGAAAAGCAAAGGTAATCCAATTTTTTTTATAGTAAATCTGAGTTTGGTGAGTGCCAAACTTGGTGGGTCTCAAAATAGCTAGCACGTGATGGCGAGCTATCTACTCAGAATATTGCAAAATGTGCTTTTGCCGAAAAGCTATTTTAAAATCGGACATAGCGATTGCATAAAGGAGTTCTGTATCTATAATTCTTAAAATAATTGTTATGTTTTTTGTGAACGTTTATCGTGAGTAATTTAGTAAATTCACCGGAAGTGTTCGGTGGGTATTCTAGTTCTGAACATCACATGCTAATGTAAAAAGCTGGTTTTTGATATAAATATGAACTTGATTGAACAAAACATGCATGTATTGTATAACATAATGTCCTAGGAGTGTCATCTGATAAAGATCATCAAAGGTTAGTGCTGCATTTAGCTGTGGTTTTGGTTTTTGTGACATTATATGCTAGCTTGAAAAATGGGTGTGTGATTATTTCTGGCTGGGTACTCTCCTGACATAATCTAATGTTTTGCTTTTTGGCCATCAAGGAAAACGCTATGTCTGGTGCAAACACCTCTCATTACCCCGAGAACACCATCCCCAGCAGCATCATGCTGTGGGGATGTTTTTCATCGGCAGGGACTGGGAAACTGGTCAGATTTGAAGGAATGATGGATGGGGCTAAATACAGGGAAATTCTTGAGGGAAACCTGTTTCAGACTTCCAGAGATTTAGAGACCGCTAAAGCAACACTCGAGTGGTTTAAGGGGAAAAATGTAAATGTCTTGGAATGGTCAAGTCAAAGCATAGAGTGTCATCTGATGAAGATCATCAAAGGTTAGTGCTGCATTTAGCTGTGGTTTGGGTTTATGTGACATTATATGCTAGCTTGAAAAATGGGTATCTGATTATTTCTGGCTGGGTACTCTGCTGACATAATCTAATGTTTTGCTTTCGTTGTAAAGCCTTTTTGAAATCGGACAGTGTGGTTAGATTAACGAGAGTCTTGTCTTTAAAATGGTGTAAAATAGTCATATGTTTGAGAAATTTAAGTAATAGCATTTCTAAGGTATTTGAATATCGCGCCACGGGATTCCACTGGCTGTTGAGTAGGTGGGACGATTTCATCCCACATACCCTAGAGAGGTTAACATATAAACAGTGGCTTTAGGACTATTTCAATCATATTGTTCAATATATTGAGTAATATTTGGATACTTGTAGGCTACTGTCTGAAATATGTCTCAATATATTTCATGATGTGTATCCAAACATCAACACAATGATGTGCCAAATCTGTGATTTAGTGCATTTTTATTGGGTAAGCATTAGACTAAGCCTCCCCAATACTTGCAGCCATAGGTGCTAATAGAAGCTGATCCTGGGTCAGTATTGTGACATAATTATAATGTTAAGGAAATATCTGAATGGAGAAAACTGATCCGAGAGTAGCAGTATTGATACACGCTCCACCAGACGTGATACCTTGTTGTGCTGCTGATCCAGTTTCTGCTGGTTTGACTGAGGATATGAACTCTGACCTGTTCACCAGACGTGATACCTTGTAGTGCTGCTGATCCAGTTTCTACTGGTCTGACTGAGGATATGAACTCTGACCTGTTCACCAGACGTGATACCTTGTAGTGCTGCTGATCCAGTTTCTACTGGTCTGACTGAGGATATGAACTCTGACCTGTCCACCAAACATGATACCTTGTAGTGCTGCTGATCCAGTTTCTACTGGTCTGACTGAGGATATGAACTCTGACCTGTTCACCAGACGTGATACCTTGTTGTGCTGCTGATCCAGTTTCTACTGGTCTGACTGAGGATATGAACTCTGACCTGTCCACCAGACGTGATACCTTGTTGTGCTGCTGATCCAGTGTCTGCTGGTCTGACTGAGGATATGAACTCTGACCTGTTCACCAGACGTGATACCTTGTAGTGCTGCTGATCCAGTTTCTACTGGTCTGACTGAGGATATGAACTCTGACCTGTCCACCAGACGTGATACCTTGTTGTGCTGCTGATCCAGTGTCTGCTGGTCTGACTGAGGATATGAACTCTGACCTGTTCACCAGATGTGATACCTTGTAGTGCTGCTGATCCAGTTTCTACTGGTCTGACTGAGGATATGAACTCTGACCTGTCCACCAGACATGATACCTTGTAGTGCTGCTGATACAGTTTCTACTGGTCTGACTGAGGATATGAACTCTGACCTGTTCACCAGACTTCCTACGTTGACCTTATACCTTGTAAATAAAAAAAAGGAAATAGTAACACAAAATAACAATAATTACGCTATAAGGAGTACCAGTACTGAGTCAATGTGCAGGGGTACCAGGTAGTTGAGGTAATAATGAGACTATAAGGATTACCAGTACTGAGTCAATGTGCAGGGGTACCAGGTAGTTGAGGTAATAATGAGGCTATAAGGAGTACCAGTACTGAGTCAATGTGCAGGGGTACCAGGTAGTTGAGGTAATAATGAGACTATAAGGAGTACCAGTACTGAGTCAATGTGCAGGGGTACCAGGTAGTTGAGGTAATAATGAGACTATAAGGAGTACCAGTACTGAGTCAATGTGCAGGGGTACCAGGTAGTTGAGGTAATAATGAGACTATAAGGAGTACCAGTACTGAGTCAATGTGCAGGGGTACCAGGTAGTTGAGGTAATAATGAGACTATAAGGAGTACCAGTACTGAGTCAATGTGCAGGGGTACCAGGTAGTTGAGGTAATAATGAGACTATAAGGAGTACCAGTACTGAGTCAATGTGCAGGGGTACCAGGTAGTTGAGGTAATAATGAGACTATAAGGAGTACCAGTACTGAGTCAATGTGCAGGGGTACCAGGTAGTTGAGGTAATAATGAGACTATAAGGAGTACCAGTACTGAGTCAATGTGCAGGGGTACCAGGTAGTTGAGGTAATAATGAGACTATAAGGAGTACCAGTACTGAGTCAATGTGCAGGGGTACCAGGTAGTTGAGGTAATAATGAGGCTATACGGAGTACCAGTACTGAGTCAATGTGCAGGGGTACCAGGTAGTTGAGGAAAGTTGAGGTATTATGTACATGTAGGTAAAAGTAAAAGGTGTGTACATGTAGGTAAGGATAAAAGTGACTAGGCAATCAGGATAGAGATTACATCTCCTCATCCAGGGAGAGCACACACACACACACACACACACACACACACACACACACACACACACACACACACACACACACACACACACACACACACAGGGAGGGAACGTTGTGTTTGTTTAATATTGTTTTAGGACTATGAAAATGGACTAAAGTATTAGCCTATGGATTATGAAAACAACAAAAAGAAATGTGAAAATGGGAGAGGAGAAATGACTAGAGACAGTGTTGTTTAACTCACTGACCATGACCCATGAGTTCTTCTTACCTTTGTTCAGTAGGAAAGTCTCCCTCTCTAAAGTTTATAGGTTGACCCTTAGACCAGTCACTCTTCATGGACACACAGCTGGGAACAGGGGAGGCTGGTCTCTCCTGCTTGATTTGTCTTCAACACAACAGAGACAAACATTACATTTCTCATCTACTCTGATCTCAGATGGGGAAACATAAGAAGAGTTTCATTACAAAACGCTATATATCACTTTCAGAAACGTTCATGTATTAGCTTTTAGGGTAGGGGGCAGAATTTAGAAGTTTCGATGACAAACGTGCCCAAAGTAAACTGCCTGTTACTCAGGCCCGGAAGCTAGGATATGCATATGCATGGTAGTATTGGATAGAAAACACTCTGACATTTCTAAAACTGTTTAACTTCTATGGGCTACATGGGGCGCTAGCGCAAAAATCTAATAATTTCAATTTCTCAAATACATGACTATTTTACACCATTTTAAAGATACACTTCTCCTTGATGTAACCACATTGTCCGATTTCAAAAAGGCTTTACAGCGAAAGCAAAAGATTAGATTATGTTAGGAGAGTACATAGACAAAAATAATCACACAGCCATTTTCCAAGCAAGGACATGTGTCAATAAAACCCAAAACACAGCTAAATGAAGCACTAACCTTTGACGATCTTCACCAGATGACACTCCTAGGACATTATGTTACACAATACATGAATGTTTTGTCCGATAAAGTTCATATTTATATCCAAAAACAGCATTTTACATTGGCGCTTGATGTTCAGAAAATGTATTCCCACCAAAACCATCGGTGAATGTGCACATCAATTTACAAAAATACTCATCATAAACGTTGACAAAATATATAACAATTATTTAACTTCTTGGGACTAGGGGGAAGTATTTTCACGGCCAGATGAAAAATGTACCCAATTTAAACTGGTTACTACTCTTGCCCAGGAAATAGAATATGCATATTATTAGTAGATTTGGATAGAAAACACTCTGAAGTTTCTAAAACTGTTTGAATGGTGTCTGTGAGTATAACAGAACTCATATTGCAGGCAAAAACCTGAGAACATTTCAACCAGGAAGTGTAAGGTCTGAGAATTGTAATTCTTATTTCTAGTCCCATTTCGAAACTACAGTAGCTGTGGTTCAGTACGTGCACTCTGCCTTCTCGAGCAAAACGAGGTAATTTTCTAACCACGAGGTTTGTACGATGTAATTTATTGGCAGGATGGAAGATGCAGTCTTGTCTTCTATTCCGAGGTTGTTTACTCACAATATCAGATATTTAAAATGATTTTTTATAATGCATCCAAATCACAATGATAAGGTTGAGGTTCTGACTAGTGATTATTTACCCGGGGTTCAATACCTGCTATAGTCACTGTTTATTTGCTCTCCCAAAAGCAACACAGCCCAAATACGAGCTATATAGCTACCTAAAGTAATGAGTGACCATTTTAGAAAATCATGGGACATATAGTCTGTGGTTGCATGCTATTTTATGTCAATCATATTGCTGCTTGTAGCCTATAACTGATGTTTCGTGGTCTTATGCTGCCATCTATGGGAAATATTTAGCAATTAAAAGCTATTAATGCACATTCAGACGTTGGTGAGGCAGCTGAGAAATAAAGTGTATTTTTCTTGTAAATTCATTAGATCAGTCTCAAACCTGCCTCACCTATCCCACACCAATTGCTTGCTTGCGCGCCAGGAGGCTAGTTCCTTTTGGCCATTTATGCAAGTATATGGCGAAGCGCGTTACGCATATCTATGAGTTATGAAAGTTATGAAAACAAAGTGTTTTGCAAATTTTGAACTTACAATATGGCTGCTAATACTGGAAAAGCTAAATCAATGTCCAAGCATAGAGATTTTTGACGATATTCTTGCATACATTTTTTTGAGACAACAGCTAAAGGAGAGGACGCTAACGTTACCTGCTAACGTTACATTAGACTGGTAAGTGAAATACGAGTCTTCATATTTATATTCTTTTATATTGAAAGCCACAACATGTCAAAGTCAACATACAATATACATTGGCACCCGACTGGCACAGTTGTCTAACACACTGCAAGTACCTGGTTCGAATCCGTCCGTGATTGGGAGTCCCATAGGGAGGCGCACAATTGGCCCAGCGCCGGTTTGGCCGGGGTAGGCGTCATTGTAAATAAGAATTTGTACTGACTTGCCTAGTTAATACGTTTCACATATTAGTTTGCAAACAATGTAAAACAAATGATAATAAAGCTGCATACAAACATGCTCTTTTTTGTTGTCTTGAGTTAGGCAGCTCCTAAATGCAGGTGTTTCAGCCTAGCTCAGTGCTTTCTGTGGTGGTGGGGCAGCCAGAGGAAAATACTGAGCGTAGGGGTTGGTAATGATCTGTAGTTGCGCCTTGATTGGCTCAGTGTTCTGTCACTCATGGAGACACTACGTCACCGTAAAATCTACAGGGAGAGCTCAAAAATTCAAGCCCATTGGGTGCTGCCATAGAGTTACATTAGAAGTGCCCATCCAAAAGGCTCAAGGTCATTGGCCACAGATAAAATTGTCAAATCACGTTATATCTACCTTAGCTTTGATTGGACTGATCATGTCAACATCATACGTTCAAAATCTTAGCTAGCAATGAGTGGTTTGGAAGGAATCAGTGGCTAACTGCACGCATTGCAAAGCAGTCACTAGCCAGCAATTCAGTGGAGAGGGTGTGTGGTCCAATTCTGAGTGTAAGGGTCTCTTTTCCAAGCTTAAAAATATAAATATTTACATGCAACACCATGGGACAGAAAAGGCTGAATACATTGGCCGTGCTGTGAATCCAGCATGAATTCTGCTTCCTTCAAAACAACTGGAAACTGGGAAATCTCAGACTTCAGTGAGTTCAGGACAACTAGAAACTCTGAAAAAAACGAGCTCCGACTGAGAAAATACGGTTTGAACAGTCATCCAACTCGAAATTCCAAGTGGGGATCTCGGCCTCTTTCTAGAGCTCCAACCCGAAGATCACTGACGTCATCATTAGAACTTCCCATTTCCCAGTTGTCTTGAAAACACCATAAATCCAGAGAATGACAGACTTTGATGACAGAATTTGCCCACAAGGACCGCCGCGCCACCCCACCCTATACGAAACACATCCCTTATTTTAAGTGTTTCTACAATTCCCTATGGGAAAACTGTACGGTAGAAAAATGTTTGGATTTTGACAGCAATGCTAAGAAGTTACAGATAAATTCAAAATGAGAGGCTAAAAGGACAGAACTCTTGATGCAGCAATGATGAAAATATCTCAAAAACCAACAGAGGAATTGCTAAAAACTCGACCAAATAAGAAAAACAACCGTCTTTTGCACCAAGTACACCAAGTATTCTGATAGATAGCAATACTGGAAAAGCACTGGAATATTCTACAATCAGACAAAAATAAACACACACCTCTTCAAGGAACCCCACTGGTGGTCTTTAAGGAACCCCCACTGGTGGTCTATAAGGAACCCCCACTGGTAGTCTGTAAGGAACCCCCACTGGTAGTCTGTAAGGAACCCCCACTGGTGGTCTATGAGGAACCCCCACTGGTGGTCTATAAGGAACCCCACTGGTGGTCTATAAGGAACCCCCACTGGTGGTCTATAAGGAACCCCCACTGGTAGTCTGTAAGGAACCCCCACTGGTGGTCTATGAGGAACCCCCACTGGTGGTCTATAAGGAACCCCCACTGGTGGTCTATAAGGAACCCCCACTGGTGGTCTATAAGGAACCCCCACTGGTGGTCTATAAGGAACCCCCACTGGTGGTCTGTAAGGAACCCCACTGGTGGTCTGTAAGGAACCCCCACTGGTGGTCTATAAGGAACCCCCACTGGTGGTCTGTAAGGAACCCCACTGGTGGTCTGTAAGGAACCCCCACTGGTGGTCTATAAGGAACCCCCACTGGTGGTCTGTAAGGAACCCCACTGGTGGTCTATAAGGAACCCCCACTGGTGGTCTATAAGGAACCCCCACTGGTGGTCTGTAAGGAACCCCCACTGGTGGTCTATAAGGAACCCCCACTGGTGGTCTATAAGGAACCCCCACTGGTGGTCTATAAGGAACCCCCACTGGTAGTCTATAAGGAACCCCCACTGGTGGTCTATAAGGAACCCCCACTGGTGGTCTGTAAGGAACCCCACTGGTGGTCTATAAGGAACCCCCACTGGTGGTCTATAAGGAACCCCCACTGGTGGTCTGTAAGGAACCCCCACTGGTGGTCTATAAGGAACCCCACTGGTGGTCTATAAGGAACCCCCACTGGTGGTCTATAAGGAACCCCCACTGGTGGTCTATATGGAACCCCCACTGGTGGTCTATAAGGAACCCCCACTGGTGGTCTGTAAGGAACCCCCACTGGTGGTCTATAAGGAACCCCCACTGGTGGTCTATAAGGAACCCCCACTGGTGGTCTATAAGGAACCCCCACTGGTGGTCTATAAGGAACCCCCACTGGTGGTCTGTAAGGAACCCCCACTGGTGGTCTATAAGGAACCCCACTGGTGGTCTATAAGGAACCCCCACTGGTGGTCTATGAGGAACCCCCACTGGTGGTCTATAAGGAACCCCCACTGGTGGTCTATAAGGAACCCCCACTGGTGGTCTATGAGGAACCCCCACTGGTGGTCTATAAGGAACCCCCACTAGTGGTCTATAAGGAACCCCCACTGGTGGTCTATGAGGAACCCCCACTGGTGGTCTATAAGGAACCCCCACTAGTGGTCTATAAGGAACCTCCACTGGTGGTCTATAAGGAACCCCACTGGTGGTCTATAAGGAACCCCCACTGGTGGTCTATGAGGAACCCCACTGGTGGTCTGTAAGGAACCCCCACTGGTGGTCTGTAAGGAACCCCCACTGGTGGTCTATAAGGAACCCCCACTGGTGGTCTATAAGGAACCCCCACTGGTGGTCTATAAGGAACCCCCACTGGTGGTCTATACGGAACCCCCACTGGTGGTCTATAAGGAACCCCCACTGGTGGTCTATAAGGAACCCCACTGGTGGTCTATAAGGAACCCCACTGGTGGTCTATAAGGAACCTCCACTGGTGTTCTATAAGGAACCCCACTGGTGGTCTATAAGGAACCCCCACTGGTGGTCTATAAGGAACCCCCAATGGTGGTCTATAAGGAACCCCCACTGGTGGTCTATAAGGAACCCCCACTGGTGGTCTATAAGGAACCCCCACTGGTGGTCTATAAGGAACCCCCACTGGTGGTCTATAAGGAACCCCCACTGGTGGTCTATAAGGAACCCCACTGGTGGTCTATAAGGAACCCCACTGGTGGTCTATAAGGAACCCCACTGGTGGTCTATAAGGAACCCCCACTAGTGGTCTATAAGGAACCTCCACTGGTGGTCTATAAGGAACCCCACTGGTGGTCTATAAGGAACCCCCACTGGTGGTCTATAAGCGTGGTCACAATATTGTAGATAGTTTGGTGAGATCTGACCTGCCCTCTGAGCCCACTCAGACACTCTTGACACCCATCCCAAATGGGAACTACAAACGTGGCTCATGAGCACAGTGCAACAGCACTATAAAAACATCCATCTTCAGACATCAACATACAGGTAGAACAATCCCTGTTAGAGGGATCATCTCATGCAAGACCAAGGGAGTAATCCATCTCATCACCTGTTCATGTGGGAAAGCCTACGTAGGACAAACGAAAAGACAATTAAAACAACGCATAGCTGAACACCGCAGCTCAATCAGGTGTAAGAACATTGACTGTCCAATAGCAGCTCACTTTGTTGAAGCTGACCATCCAATCTCCTCCCTCAAATACACAGGCATTGAGCATGTTGCTCTACCAAGGAGAGGAGGTAACATGGAGATCCTACTACTACAAAGGGAGGCTTACTGGATATCCTGTCTAAAAACATGGACCCCTAGTGGTCTGAATATTGACTTTGATCTCAGGCCCTTATGAACAGTTCACTGTTTTAAATGGATATATTCTTTCTACAGCTTATCAGAGTACATCCAATATGTTCCCCTGTTGATGATGCTCATTATGCATTATGGTTGAACCAGATTGTTTCCTATTGAAATAGGAAACAATTAAATATGTGAAATTGAATAAAACAATAATGTATGTTGACGCTAATGTTATGTACAATTATCAGTTATGTTTCTATATGATAACAATAGCCTGATATATTCAATATGCCAGAAACTATAGTTTTTTTAACAGTTTCATTCAATTCATTCTAATTAACTTAATAATTATGACACACCCCTCTCTATTGTCATTAGTTGCACTAATTGCACTGTTTGTCTACATAACCTGGTTCAAGTATTGATGACATCACCCTGAAGAAGGCACAGGCTCTATAAAACTATTGGAACATTTCCCTGTTTGAACACAAGGTGTTATGGGTATTATAACACCTCCACTGTGGGGCTCTATAAAACTATTGGAACCATTTCCCTGTTTGACCGCTAGGTGTTATGGGTATTATAACACCTCCACTGTGGGGCTCTATAACGCAAATGAAGTGTGAGAATCTATGAATGCAGAATCTAGAGAATGCAACAATATTTGTGTCATCTTGCTGTGATGTTCTCAGTAAAATGGCATACGCTAAAATCTATGAATTTTAAATCTTAGAACAGTAATATTTTACACACCCATAAGCCTTAATTTCTGAAGAAAAAAACACAAATGAGAAGAAATGGTGGATATAGTGTTTTGGATATAAACTCTTGATAAATTCTTTACAAAACTAATCTCACCTCTTAGATTTGGTGCCATGTTCCCCAGAGACACTCCTTTTAGAGGCAGGGCCCTCCTCCTCTCTCTTCCCAGAGAGACTCATTTTAGAGCACTGTCCCCTGTAAACAGAGATCCAGCATGTTGGTTGTGGTTAACACAGTGACAACTAAACAGAGATCCAGCATGTTGGTTGTGGTTAACACAGTGACAACTAAACAGAGATCCAGCATGTTGGTTGTGGTTAACACTGTGACAACTACACAGAGATCCAGCATGTTGGTTGTGGTTAACACAGTGACAACTAAACAGAGATCCAGCATGCTGGTTGTGGTTAACACAGTAACAACTAAACAGAGATCCAGCATGTTGGTTGTGGTTAACACAGTAACAACTAAACAGAGATCCAGCATGTTGGTTGTGGTTAACACAGTGACAACTAATTATTGAATGTCAATTGTTGTATTTTATTCATTATCTCTTAGAAATAAAACATTTACTAACAGACACATCCCAACAGTCAGGTGATTTAATGCATCACATGAACATGTAGTCGTGACTGATATTTTCACCTTTTCTCCATGTAGTTTAACTAATAATAATAATAATAATAACAACAATATAATATTAATAAGTCACTTTCTCTTTTAATAATTTCTCTCATTCTAGTGTGTTGCTTTGTTTAACAGGTATGATATTATTATGCTGTTACTGAATTCAGTTCATAATAACAATGTTAAGAAAAGTATGTTCAGTGGTTTCAAACCAAATTACACAGGAAAGAGGAGCTCATTGTAAGTTTGAAAACACATTTTACGATATTTTGAAAGACGATTTACAACTTATACATAAAAATATACAAATTGTAAAATAACCACAATATACGAATATATGAACAATGTGTTTTTGAATTTGACTTGCCTACGCCCAGTTAGCGCCATTTTGTATGATTGAACTGTCACATAACTGTCCCAGGTGAAATGGACTGTTAGATCTGAGTGTTTTACTGTCATTCACTATACTAAAATAACACCATACATTTAATTTCTCTACACACTTTACAATAATCCCTGGGAAGATTCTTACCTTGTAGCCTGAATTCACAACCAGAACATGTCAAGTCATTGAGATATTTTCCGTTGTGCTGAGAGAGCAGCTTCCTGATGACAAGTGGCTCTGTATCTATGTTCTAGGTACAGTTGATCTTTGGATGTAATAATATCTGGTCAAAGTCTAGTGACACAACAGCATAGTATATCATAAACATAACAGCAGTTGGCCAGTAAAGGCCATGACATACTATAAAACAGGGTTTGTCAACAACACCATAGTATATCATAAACATAACAGCAGTTGGCCAGAAAAGGCCATGACATACTATAAAACAGGGTTTGTCAACTAGATTTGGCTTCGGGTGTCACGGTTGTCATAGAGAGGAGCGGACCAAAGTGCAGCGTGATTATCGTTCCACATATTTTATTGAACTGTGAAACTATGCAATACATACACATAAACTAAAGAACAAAAAAACAACAAACCGTGATGCAGAGGTGAAACATACACTACTCAAAAACAATCTCCCACAAACCCAGGTGGGAAAAACGCCTACTTAAGTATGATCTCCAATTAGAGACAACGATGACCAGCTGCCTCCAATTGAAGATCATCCCAAACAAAACCAAACATAGAAATACAAAACTAGAAAACAACATAGAAAAACTAAACTAGAAAACCCCCCTGTCACTCCCTGACCTACTCTACCATAGAAAATAACAGCTTTCTATGGTCAGGACGTGATAGTACCCCCCCCTAAAGGTGCGGACTCCGGATGCACCTAAAAAAAATTAGAAAAAAAGGGAGGGTTAGGGAGGGTGACTAATGTCTATGGCGGCTCTGATGCAGTACGCAGAACCTTCTCATCCCGCGGATCCTCCAGCAGAGGCGTCGGCTCCGGTTCGGGGCATAACCCCCTCTCCGCCCGCTGATCCCTCTGCTTTTGTGTCACCGGACCTTGGATCATCACCGGATGTTCTGGACTGCGGACCGTCGCTGAAGACTCTGGACAGCGGGCCGTCTCAGGAGGTTCCGGACTGCGGGCCGTCGCTGCAGGCTCCGCGCCATGGATCATCATTGCAGGCTCCGTGCCGTGGATCACCACTGGTGGCTCCGTGCCATGGATCATAACTGGAGTCTTCGTGCCATGGATCATCACTGGAGGCTCCGGGCCATGGATCATCCCAACAGCCTTCTTGCCATGGATTATCACTGGAGACTCCAGGCCATGGATCATCACTGGAGGCTTCGTGCCATGGATCATCACTGGAGGCTTCGTGCCATGGATCATCATTGGAGGCTTCGGACCATGGATCATCACTGGAGGCTTTTTACGTGGAGCCGGAAAAGGTCTCACCGGACTGGGGAACGTCGCTGGAGGCTCCGGACTGGGGGACGTTGCCTGGAAGCTCTGGACTGGGAAGGCGTACTGGAGGCCTGATGCGTGGGGCTGGCACAGGTGGCGCCAGACTGGTAACACACAACTCAGGGCAAGGAGCAGGAACAAGACACACCGGACTGGGCAGGCGCACTAGAGACCTGATGTGTGGGGCTGGAACAGGTGGCGCCCGACTGGTGACAAGCACCTCAGGGCAAGTGCGAGGAGCAGGAACAGGGCGTACCAGGCTGGATAGACTCACTGGAGGCCTGGTACGTGGGGCAGGCACAGAGCTCACCGGGCTGTGAATGCGCACTGGCGACACAGTGTGCATCACCGCATAACACGGTGCTTGCTCAGTCACTCGCTCCCCAAGGTAAGCATGAGGAGCTGGCTCAGGTCTCCAACCTGACTGTGCCAATCTCCCCGTGTGCCCCCCAATTTTTTGGGAGGGGTGTCTGCCTCCCGTGCTTCCCTTGTTGCCGCGCTCTCGCTGCCTCCACCTGTTCTCATGGGAGGCGCTTTTCTCCTGCCCCTAATTCCTCCAAAGCCCTGGATATACTCCTCCTAATCTCCGCAATAGTCCACAGGTCCATATCACGCTGCTTGGTCCTTTGGTGGTGGGAGATTCTGTCACGTTTGTCTTAGAGAGGAGCGGACCAAAGTGTAGAGTGATTATCGTTCCACATATTTTATTGAACTGTGAAACTATGCAATACATACACATAAACTAAAGAACAACAACAAAAAAAAAACGTGATGCAGAGGTGAAACATACACTACTCAAAAACAATCTCCCACAAACCCAGGTGGGAAAAACACCTACTTAAGTATGGTCTCCAATTAGAGACAATGATGACCAGCTGCCTCTAATTGGAGATCATCCCAAACAAAACCCAACATAGAAATACAAAACTAGAAAACAACATAGAAAAACTAAACTAGAAAACCCCCCTGTCACGCCCTGACCTACTCTACCATAGAAAAGAACAGCTTTCTATGGTCAGGACGTGACATCGGGATAATTTTTTTCTGAGTTAAAGTCGGCGGGCCAGAACATAATTAGCATATAATATTAGCACAATTAATACGCCTACACTACAAATTGAACAACATGTTTACAACATTTGATTAGTAGATAGTACATTCAGTGACAATAAATAATTTAGATCTGATTAAGTTCATAAAATCACCATTATCTCTATTCAATTATAACTTTTTGTTTATTTCTCTGTGTGTTGATTGGTGGGGAAAAACAGGTCTACGTAGCCTACTGTAGTCAACACTACTTTATTAATATCAACATTCATTCAGAACAATGAGCTTGATAGCAAGAGAACATGTCGCTCTCAAAAAGTAACAAAAGAAATGTGGATAATGAAAATCAAAGTTTCAGGGAAGAACGGACAGAGAGATATCCATTCATCTGACCATCTTTCTCCAATGCCAAGCCAGTGTGTCTTGTTGTAATAAAAATGTCACTGTTTGCAAAGAATTCAATCTCAGACGGCATTATGAATCTAAGCATGGTACTTTCAAAGTGGACTTCCCGCCCCAGACAGGGGCCCGAAGCAGAAACACTGGAGTCCATCCAGGATGATCTCCTGCTTCACAACAACGTGCGCTGGCTGAGTAAAGGAAAAGCAAGCTGGTGACAGAACCAGAGGAGTCCATCCAGGATGATCTCCTGCTTCACAACAACGTGCGCTGGCTGAGTAAAGGAAAAGCTCTAGAGCCATTCTGTGAGCTTCATGACCAGGTTGTGGATTTTGTCAGAAAAAGCCAAATGAGGGCAGCAGCTGATCACCTTTGTATTTTGGAAATTGAGGAATTCCTCTCAGATGTTGCTTTTTTGGCGACATTCTGTAATTTAAATTAAATCTACAGTGACAAGGAAGAGGAAAACAGTCGTGGACTGTGATAAATCTTGAGGCCTTTACTAGGAAGCTTGAGTTGTTGGATTTGGACTTGTCATCTGGAAGGTTACTGCTCTTCAGCACACTGAAGAAACGACAGGCAGAGGGACCAGACAACTTCTCCCCCAGATTTGAAGACTACAGCATGCCCAAGGATATCATTTAGTTTTAATGTGATATTCTCACAGTCCTCCCTGGTGGATAATTCTCCTCCCTTGCTAAGAAAACAGTACCCCTCGCTGGATAAGGCTGTAATTCAAAATGAGCTGATTGAAATCCATTGAGTCATCTGTTTGTTCTGTCAATAAATGATCAGGCTATCAGCATCAGGTTATCAGGATCAGGTTATCAGGATCAGGTTATCAGGTTATCAGGATCAGGCTATCAGGATCAGGTTATCAGGATCAGGTTATCAGGATCAGGTTATCAGGATCAGGCTATCAGGATCAGGTTATCAGGATCAGGTTATCAGGATCAGGTTATCAGGATCAGGTTATCAGGATCAGGTTATCAGGATCAGGCTATCAGGATCAGGTTATCAGGATCAGGTTATCAGGATCAGGCTATCAGGATCAGGTTATCAGGATCAGGCTATCAGGATCAGGTTATCAGGATCAGGCTATCAGGATCAGGCTATCAGGATCAGGTTATCAGGATCAGGTTATAAGGATCAGGTTATCAGGATCAGGCTATCAGGATCAGGTTATCAGGATCAAGTTATAAGGATCAGGTTATCAGGATCAGGCTATCAGGATCAGGTTATCAGGATCAGGTTATAAGGATCAGGTTATCAGGATCAGGCTATCAGGATCAGGTTATCAGGATCAGGTTATCAGGATCAGGCTATCAGGATCAGGTTATCAGGATCAGGTTATCAGGATCAGGTTATCTGGATCAGGCTATCAGGATCAGGTTATCAGGATCAGGTTATAAGGATCAGGTTATCAGGATCAGGCTATCAGGATCAGGTTATCAGGATCAGGTTATCAGGATCAGGCTATCAGGATCAGGTTATCAGGATCAGGCTATCAGGATCAGGTTATCAGGATCAGGTTATAAGGATCAGGTTATCAGGATCAGGCTATCAGGATCAGGTTATCAGGATCAGGTTATAAGGATCAGGTTATCAGGATCAGGCTATCAGGATCAGGTTATCAGGATCAGGTTATCAGGATCAGGCTATCAGGATCAGGCTATCAGGATCAGGTTATCAGGATCAGGTTATCAGGATCAGGCTATCCCGATACAGACATTCAGATACAGACATCGCCTTTTTTTCTTTCAATTATTGTTTTATGTAGGATGCTGCCTTTTTGGCCATGTTGCAGTTGTAACTCGGCCTAATAAATAAATACAAATCCCTCTTCTATCAGGCCATTTTGTTTTCTTGTGAAAGATGCTGTTAAGCCACACAGCCTAGCTCAGCCAGTTAAGTTATTTATATGGGCCTTCGCCCCCACACAGCCTAGCTCAGCCAGTTAAGTTATTTATATGGCCCTGCGCCCCCACATAGCCTAGCTCAGCCAGTTAAGTTATTTATATGGCCCTGCGCCCCCACATAGCCTAGCTCAGCCAGTTAAGTTATTTATATGGGCCTTCGCCCCCACACAGCCTAGCACAGCCAGTTAAGTTATTTATATGGGCCTTCGCCCCCACACAGCCTAGCTCAGCCAGTTAAGTTATTTATATGGGCCTTCGCCCCCACACAGCCTAGCTCAGCCAGTTAAGTTATTTATATGGGCCTTCGCCCCCACATAGCCTAGCTCAGACAGTTAAGTTATTTATATGGGCCTTCACCCCCACACAGCCTAGCTCAGCCAGTTAAGTTATTTATATGGTCACATTGTAGATACTCTACACCACCATTATTTAGGGAGGTCACATTGTAGATACACTACACCACCATTATTTAGGGAGGTCACATTGTAGATTCACTACACCACCATTATTTAGGGAGGTCACATTGTAGATTCACTACACCACCATTATTTAGGGAGGTCATATTGTAGATACACTACACCACCATTATTTAGGGAGGTCACATTGTAGATACTCTACAGCACCATTATTTAGGGAGGTCACATTGTAGATACACTACACCACCATTATTTAGGGAGGTCACATTGTAGATTCACTACACCACCATTATTTAGGGAGGTCACATTGTAGATACTCTACACCACCATTATTTAGGGAGGTCACATTGTAGATACACTACACCACCATTATTTAGGGAGGTCACATTGTAGATACACTACACCACCATTATTTAGGGAGGTCACATTGTAGATTCACTACACCACCATTATTTAGGGAGGTCACATTGTAGATACTCTACAGCACCATTATTTAGGGAGGTCACATTGTAGATACACTACACCACCATTATTTAGGGAGGTCACATTGTAGATACTCTACACCACCATTATTTAGGGAGGTCACATTGTAGATACTCTACACCACCATTATTTAGGGAGGTCACATTGTAAATACTCTACACCACCATTATTTAGGGAGGTCACATTGTAAATACTCTACACCACCATCTAGAATACAGTAGGACCTCTTTCCATTTGTCCTTTTGAAACACACAGAAAACTATAGTATTTAGCCTAAAGCAGCATATGATTTTACAGTACACTATAGATGTAGGCTACTGTATAGTCACATGGCTCAGTGTTAAAATGTTAGAGCAGCCCATTGATCTGAACAAATCCTCTTAGTGAATGTCCCTTAATGAGAAAGAATTATCAAAATGAATGAGAATACTGCATTTTGAAATGCAAATACTATTGAGTCTGTAGACAAATTGAAATAGTGATTCAGACGTCAGTGGATCTGCGTGAGGGATGCATCAGATGAATTAAGGCATTTTGGAGGGGTTGAATGTTGCACCATTGATAAAGCAGATCAACTGAGCTAGGGTTAGGGTTAGGAAGAAAACTACAAAAAGACGCCATATTTGTAGTTCACAACTCTTAAGCCTGACTAACCGATGTCTTTATATAGCCTTGCTACTCTTATTTTCAAATGTATTTTTACTGTTGTTTTATTTCTTTACTTACCTACACACACACACACACACACACACATACCTTTTTTTCGCACTATTGGTTAGAGCCTGTAAGGAAGCATTTCACTCTAAGGTCTGTTGCATTCGGCGCACGTGACAAATAAACTTTGACTTGATTTGAGACCTATTTATTAAAATAAAGTCCACCACTGTAAGAGTCCTCAGTTGTAGTGAGAACATTGTGTCATATGTTTAAGGGGGGTTTCATGACTGTGATTCCAAAATGTTCCAGTGCTGAGGAACTGTGGGTCATTTTTTTCCCTGTACGGGAAAATAAAAATGTATGAAATGTATACATTCACTACTGTAAGTCGCTCTGGATAAGAGCGTCTGCTAAATTACTAAAATGTAAATGTTAAAACTGTAATGGTTTGAATACACCTGGGCTTTCTGTGAAGAACTACAACTCCCTGTTTCACGTTGCATCGCGTCCAGCGACGGCAACCGGGAAAATGGCGCCGGAATTGTAGTTCTAACCCCTTTGTGGGTTAGTAGAAAGAGGAGGAAGGGAAGCGCTACTAAGGTACACAATAGTAAATGTTGGTAGACAGAAGGTGCTCTTTGGTAAAAGGGGTGAGTAGGTCATCAAAAAGAAAGGAGGACCAAGACACTCTTCATATAATTGATTAAAATGCCTTTATTAGTATGGCAGGTTCAATAGAAACAATGTTTTTGTTTAGAATAATTATTTATTAAATGTGCTACTTTGACCCCACCATGGCCTCCAGTCTCCCCTCTCCTGCAAAGTGAATTTATCTGAAATGACAAGGTTATTTAAAGATGACAATGGTGATCTAGATATTCACATGACAATATTTACACTATAATATACATTGATGATGGTGATCTAGATATTCAAATGACAATATTTGCAAAATAATCTACATTGACTTGCCTATTTAAATAAAGGTTAAATAAAATATATTTACAAACTCCACAACTAACAGGTCAATAAAAAGACAATACTTTAGAGGAAGCAAACCTGTCTATTCCATTAGACTCTTGGGGTATATCAGGCTCAAATCAGGTTCTCCTCACCATGACATCAATAGTAAATGACATGCAACAATGGCCTGTATCACATCTAACAATTAAACAGAAATGTGCTTCTTTCAACCCCAAAAGAGCAAAAAAAACATACCATTATAAACAAAGGGCAGGAATACAATGACATCAATTAAAAAGCAATGGACATGTTAAAAACAACACACCATCAGCCTCATTCATCTATTCCTCCATCAATATCACCATCGTTGTTGTAGTCATCACCATCAGCCTCATTCATCTGTTCCTCCATCAATATCACCATTGTTGTTGTAGTCATCACCCTCAGCCTCATTCATCTATTCCTCCATCAATATCACTATCGTTGTTGTAGTCATCACCCTCAGCCTCATTCATCTATTCCTCCATCAATATCACCATCGTTGTTGTAGTCATCACCCTCAGCCTCATTTATCTATTCCTCCATCAATATCACCATCGTTGTTGTAGTCATCACCCTCAGCCTCATTCATCTATTCCTCCATCAATATCACCATCGTTGTTGTAGTCATCACCCTCAGCCTCATTCATCTATTCCTCCATCAATATCACCATCGTTGTTGTAGTCATCACCCTCAGCCTCATTCATCTATTCCTCCATCAATATCACCATCGTTGTTGTAGTCATCACCCTCAGCCTCATTCATCTATTCCTCCATCAATATCACCATCGTTGTTGTAGTCATCACCCTCAGCCTCATTCATCTATTCCTCCATCAATATCACCATCGTTGTTGTAGTCATCACCATCAGCCTCATTCATCTATTCCTCCATCAATATCACCATCGTTGTTGTAGTCATCACCCTCAGTCTCATTCATCTATTCCTCCATCAATATCACCATCGTTGTTGTAGTCATCACCCTCAGCCTCATTCATCTATTCCTCCATCAATATCACCATCGTTGTCATCGTCGTCGTCGACATCATAATAGTCATCCTCCTCTTCATAGTTTCTGCCCTCAATAAAAGCCCTTCTGAACGATTCACATTGTCCTTCTGCGTGCTGTATCTCATCAAGCTTTCCAGCAAGGACAGCTCTTTCCCCAAGACAACATCCATCTTGCTCTGTGTAATGTTGTAAGGCTTCCACGATCAGTTCCTGCTCTGTGTAATGTTGTAAGGCCTCCACGATCAGTTCCTGCTCTGTGTAATGTTGTAAGGCCTCCACGATCAGTTCCTGCTCTGTGTATTGTTGTAAGGCCTCCACGATCAGTTCCTGCTCTGTGTAATGTTGTAAGGCCTCCACGATCAGTTCCTGCTCTGTGTAATGTTGTAAGGCCTCCACGATCAGTTCCTGCTCTGTGTAATGTTGTAAGGCCTCCACGATCAGTTCCTGCTCTGTGTAATGTTGTAAGGCCTCCACGATCAGTTCCTGCTCTGTGTATTGTTGTAAGGCCTCCACGATCAGTTCCTGCTCTGTGTAATGTTGTAAGGCCTCCACGATCAGTTCCTGCTCTGTGTAATGTTGTAAGGCCTCCATGATCAGTTCCTGCTCTGTGTAATGTTGTAAGGCCTCCACGATCAGTTCCTGCTCTGTGTAATGTTGTAAGGCCTCCACGATCTGTTCCTGCTCTGTGTAATGTTGTAAGGCCTCCACGATCAGTTCCTGCTCTGTGTAATGTTGTAAGGCCTCCACGATCAGTTCCTGCTCTGTGTAATGTTGTAGGGCCTCCACGATCAGTTCCTGCTCTGTGTAATGTTGTAAGGCCTCCACGATCAGTTCCTGCTCTGTGTAATGTTGTAAGGCCTCCACGATCAGTTCCTGCTCTGTGTAATGTTGTAAGGCCTCCACGATCAGTTCCTGCTCTGTGTATTGTTGTAAGGCCTCCACGATCAGTTCCTGCTCTGTGTAATGTTGTAAGGCCTCCACGATCAGTTCCTGCTCTGTGTAATGTTGTAAGTCCGCCACGATCAGTTCCTGCTCTGTGTAATGTTCTAAGGCCTCCACGATCAGTTCCTGCTCTGTGTAATGTTGTAAGGCCTCCACGATCAGTTCCTGCTCTGTGTAATGTTGTAAGGCCTCCACGATCAGTTCCTGCTCTGTGTAATGTTATAAGGCCTCCACGATCAGTTCCTGCTCTGTGTAATGTTGTAAGGCCTCCACGATCAGTTCCTGCTCTGTGTAATGTTGTAAGGCCTCCACGATCAGTTCCTGCTCTGTGTAATGTTGTAAGGCCTCCACGATCAGTTCCTGCTCTGTGTAATGTTGTAAGGCCTCCACGATCAGTTCCTGCTCTGTGTAATGTTGTAAGGCCTCCACGATCAGTTCCTGCTCTGTGTAATGTTGTAAGGCCTCCACGATCAGTTCCTGCTCATGTGAGTAGAACATCTTGGCAGTGAAGACATCATCCTCAATCTACCGCTTCTCTTCACAAAGAGCACCAAGAGCCTTAGCTTGAGGTGCACCTCCCCATCATCCTCTGCTCCTCCTGCTCTCCAGGACCAATCAGTGCTGTCCACCTGCACTGCATCCTCATACACCAGGGCCTGTAGGAGCTGTGAGGACAAACCTCGTCTCCTCAGGTTGTAGTCCTTCACATGTGTTTTTATGCTACTACCGACCGTGGCCTTTTGGACAGGCAGTTGGCAATACCTTGACCATCTATTGATAACAGATAATCAATACCTTGACCATCTATTGATAACAGATAATCAATACCTTGACCATCTATTGATAACAGATAATCACTACCTTGACCATCTATTGATAACAGATAATTAATACCTTGACCATCTATTAATAACAGATAATCAATACCTTGACCATCTATTGATAATAGATAATCAATACCTTGACCATCAATTAATAACAGATAATCAATACCTTGACCATCAATTAATAACAGATAATCAATACCTTGACCATCTATTGATAACAGATAATCAAAATCTTGACCAACTATTGATAACAGATAATCAATACCTTGACCATCTATTGATAACAGATATTCAATACCTTGACCATCTATTAATAACAGATAATCAATACCTAGACCATCTATTAATAACAGATAATCAATACCTTGACCATCAATTAATAACAGATAATCAATACCTTGACCATGTATTGATAACAGATAATCAATACCTTGACCATCGATTGATAACAGATTATCTGTCACAGCTGTGGAAAGGAGTAGACCAAGGTGCAGCGTGGAAGATGTTCATCTTGTATTTATTTTACTCAGAACACTCTGACAATCAAACAAAGCGACAGCAAAACAGTTCTGTCAGGTTTCACCAACTAAACAGAAAATAACTTCCCACAAGGACAAAGGAAAAACAGGCTGCCTAAGTATGGCTTCCAATCAGAGACAACGAAAGACACCTGCCTCTGATTGGAAACCATACCCGGCCAAAACATAGAAAATAAAACATAGATTGCCCACCCACCTATCACACCCTGGCCTAGCTAAACAGAGAAAACACAGCTCTCCTAGGTCAGAGTGTGACATAATCAATACCTTGACCATCTATTGATAACAGATAATACAGACAGAAAATATGTTGAAGGTAATCCAATCTAAACAAAAAATAAATAAAAAATGACCTAAAGCTGCTATAAAATTACTCTGATTACCATCCAACAATAGATCATTAGCAACAGAAACCAAGTTCAGATACAAATAAACATTATTATTGTGTTTGACCACCCAGAATTATCATAGAACTGATATGAGTTGACTTGTTCCTATTGTTGAATATATATCTATAACCTGCATATTTTCAGGCCACAGAGGAACCTCCGTTCTAGCAGCAGACTGAAGGTTCCCTCCAGATTGGTCCTCAATCTGTTCCTCTGCAGTCTGTGGAGTGCAGTCTGGAAGAGACTGCTGTTGGGGGACCATCAATCTGTTACTCTGCAGTCTGTGGAGTGCAGTCTGGAAGAGACTGCTGGTGGGGGACCATCAATATGTTACTCTGCAGTCTGTGGAGTGCAGTCTGGAAGAGACTGCTGGTGGGGGACCATCAATCTGTTCCTCTTCAGTCTGTGGAGTGCAGTCTGGAAGTGACTGCTGGTGGGGGACCATCAATCTGTTACTCTGCAGTCTGTGGAGTGCAGTCTGGAAGTGACTGCTGGTGGGGGACCATCAATCTGTTCCTCTGCAGTCTGTGGAGTGCAGTCTGGAAGAGACTGCTGGTGGGGGACCATCAATCTGTTCCTCTGCAGTCTGTGGAGTGCAGTCTGGAAGAGACTGCTGGTGGGGGACCATCAATCTGTTACTCTGCAGTCTGTGGAGTGCAGTCTGGAAGTGACTGCTGGTGGGGGACCATCAATCTGTTACTCTGCAGTCTGTGGAGTGCAGTCTGGATGAGACTGCTGGTGGGGGACCATCGATGGAGGATGGATGCTGTTCTTCCTCTCCATCGTCTTCAGTTTTCTGTCATCAGAAAGGTTCTAAATACTTTGACCAGGGAGATCAATTATATTCATTGATCTAACAATGACACTGTTAAAAACTGAGGAAGTACCTATCGAACTGCACAAGCTGAAAACCAGCTGTTCCATCTCCACTTTCCTGCTGTGCCCTGAAAATAAAACATGGATTACAGAGGGCATACAATAATGCATGTCGAAAAATAACAACTTTGTTTAGTCATTTGAAATGCATTACATACATTGCAATTGTATGTTGCTGGAGCATTGCAACATATTGCTCCTCCCAGCACAGAGCAGGTTTTTGCCTCTCAAGGGTGACACTGACATTCCTGCCCCAATCCCTAATGGTGTCCAGTGTTGTTCCTACAACATAACAACACTGACATTCCTGCCCCAATCCCTAATAGTGTCCAGTGTTGTTCCTACAACATAACAACACTGACATTCCTGCCCCAGTCCCTAATGGTGTCCAGTGTTGTTCCTACAACATAACAACACTGACATTCCTGCCCCAATCCCTAATGGTGTCCAGTGTTGTTCCTAAAACATAACAACACTGACATTCCTGCCCCAATCCCTAATGGTGTCCAGTGTTGTTCCTACAACATAACAACACTGACATTCCTGCCCCAATCCCTAATGGTGTCCAGTGTTGTTCCTACAACATAACAACACTGACATTCCTGCCCCAATCCCTAATGGTGTCCAGTGTTGTTCCCACAACATAACAACACTGACATTCCTGCCCCAATCCCTAATGGTGTCCAGTGTTGTTCCTACAACATAACAACACTGACATTCCTGCCCCAATCCCTAATGGTGTCCAGTGTTGTTCCCACAACATAACAACACTGACATTCCTGCCCCAATCCCTAATGGTGTCCAGTGTTGTTCCTACAACATAACAACACTGACATTCCTGCTCCAATCCCTAATGGTGTCCAGTGTTGTTCCTACAACATAACAACACTGACATTCCTGCCCCAATCCCTAATGGTGTCCAGTGTTGTTCCTACAACATAACAACAGTGACAGATGTGACAACATTTCTAATCAATACTGAAATTCTATGCCTAGATTATTGATACAATAGTTTACCTGGAAGAGACTGTGCAATTTCTTCCATTTCCCTTTTTGCCTCTGTTGCAACTTCTGTTGCTGGGGAAACCCTCTATGGCAGAGAGTCCACTACATCAAAACAACAGGAAATGTTAGGAACATCACTAGAGTCAACCAGCATCAAGTAAATGAATAACAATTCCAAGTGTACTAACGTAGCCTCTGGCGTTTTCCCATGGTGGAGAAGTGCATCAGTCAGGAGGTCAATAAGATGGGACGGCCTCATTTCTTTGGTGACCTTCCCAAAGCGCCTCAGATACGACCACAGCCTCTCCATCTGCTCCCCATCTGCCAGTCCAGCACCGTCTACATATCGGGTGTTGAATTTCATCTAGAAATATAAAATCATGTCATACCATGGTAAAAGGGTTATTTGGTTAAAACCTTATAAAATATGAATTAATACCTACTGATAATATTAATGATCCTGTTCAAGTACCTGACATGGCAAGTCATGTCCATCAGCATGGAAAACTGGAACAACCAATCTGGTCCCATGCTTCAATTCAGGAAACTTTCTCTAAAAAGTTATGGACAAAATGTTCATGTTAAAACTATTGTTGGAGAAACTGCTTTTCAAATGTTAAAGTCAATGAGGTCTTGAATTAAAAAGGTTAATTACTTGCACATGTAGCTGCATCTGGAATCAATGTTCTCCATGAAGATGAGGTTGATGTTCTGGCCTCTCATCCCCTCCTTCATCTCTCAGCAGGTTCACTGCATCTGGCATCAATGTCCTCCATGAAGATGAGGTTGATGTTCTGGCCTCTCATCCCCTCCTTCATCTCTCAGCAGGTTCACTGCATCTGGCATCAATGTCCTCCATGAAGATGAGGTTGATGTTCTGGCCTCTCATCCCCTCCTTCATCTCTCAGCAGGTTCACTGCATCTGGCATCAATGTCCTCCATGAAGATGAGACTGATGTTCTGGCCTCTCATCCCCTCCTTCATCTCTCAGCAGGTTCACTGCATCTGACATCAATGTCCTCCATGAAGATGAGGTTGATGTTCTGGCCTCTCATCCCCTCCTTCATCTCTCAGCAGGTTCACTGCATCTGGCATCAATGTCCTCCATGAAGATGAGGTTGATGTTCTGGCCTCTCATCCCCTCCTTCATCTCTCAGCAGGTTCACTGCATCTGGCATCAATGTCCTCCATGAAGATGAGGTTGATGTTCTGGCCTCTCATCCCCTCCTTCATCTCTCAGCAGGTTCACTGCATCTGGAATCAATGTCCTCCATGAAGATGAGGTTGATGTTCTGGCCTCTCATCCCCTCCTTCATCTCTCAGCAGGTTCACTGCATCTGACAAACTACAGAAGAAGTACATCATTATCTGCACTAAATAACTAAATACAATTTACTAAATTAACTAAATTAATCAACACTGAAATAAAATACTGAAAAAGAAACTGAAAAAAACTCCTTATTACTGCATCCCACCTTTCACCCTTTTTCATGTTCAGGAAGTGAAGCGGGTGGTCACGCTGGCAGGAAACCCCAACACGCCTGTCTCCTACAATTTCCTTGTTTTGGGTTTGGACCTGATGGCATAGCCTGCTTGAAATCCATGGCAACCCTAAAATATCTATAATAATTTAAAGTACAATACAAGTATTATGTACTGAAATGCTTCCTTGTAGGTTAACCTCTTGACAATGCAACAACAATAGAACAAGTCAGTAGCTAAGTTAACCTGTTGGGTCTAGGGGGCAGCATTTGCACGTCTGGATAAAAAAAATGTACCCGATTTAATCTGGTTACTAATCCTACCCAGTAACTAGAATATGCATATACTTATTATATATGGATAGAAAACACTCTAAAGTTTCCAAAACTGTTTGAATGGTGTCTGTGAGTATAACAGAACTCATTTGGCAGGCAAAACCCTGAGACATTTTCTGACAGGAAGTGGATACCTGATGTGTTGTATTGACTTTAAACCTATCCCATTGAAAAACACAGGGGTTTAGGAATATTTTGGCACTTCCTATTGCTTCCACTAGATGTCACCAGCCTTTACAAAGTGTTTTGAGTCTTCTGGAGGGAGATCTGACCGAACAAGAGCCATGGAACGGTGATGTCCCATTAGACACCTGGCGCGCTACTTCATGTTGGGTACCCTCGTTCCAATACGTTATAAAAGGCTATGCATTCGTCCACCTTGAATATTATTCATGTTCTGGTTAAAAAAGGCCCTAATGATTTATGCTATACAACGTTTGACATGTTTGAACGAACGGAAATATATTTTTTCCCCTCGTTCATGACGAGAAGTCCGGCTGGCTTACATCATGTGCTAACGAGACGGAGATTTTTGGACATAAATGATGAGCTTTTTTGAACAAAACTACATTCGTTATGGACCTGTGATACCTGGAAGTGACATCTGATGAAGAGAATCAAAGGTAATGGATTATTTACATAGTATTTTCGATTTTAGATCTCCCCAACATGACGTCTAGTCTGTATCGCAACGCGTATTTTTCTGGGCACAGTGCTCAGATTATTGCAAAGTGTGATTTCCCAGTAAGGTTATTTTTAAATCTGGCAAGTTGATTGCGTTCAAAAGATGTAAATCTATAATTCTTTAAATGACAATATAATATTTTACCAATGTTTTCTAATTTTAATTATTTAATTTGTGACGCTGACTTGACTGCCGGTTATTGGAGGGAAACGATTTCCTCAACATCAATGCCATAGTAAAACGCTGTTTTTGGATATAAATATGAACTTGATAGAACTAAAAATGCATGCATTGTCTAACATAATGTCCTAGGAGTGTCATCTGATGGAGATTGTAAAAGGTTAGTGTATCATTTTAGCTGGTTTTATGGTTTTGGTGACCCTGTCTTTGACTTGACAAAACATTACACACAACTCTTGTAAATGTACTGTCCTAACATACTCTAAATTTATGCTTTCGCCGTAAAACCTTTTTGAAATCGTAAAACGTGGTTAGATTAAGGAGATGTTTATCTTTCAAATGGTGTAACATAGTTGTATTTTTGAAAAATTTGAATTTTGACATTTATTTGGATTCAAATTTGCCGCTCTTGAAATGCACCTGCTGTTGATGGAGTGCACCACAGGTGGCACGCTAGCGTCCCACCTAGCCCCAAGAGGTTAATAAAAATAGTACTACAATAGTAATAAACCCTTCATTCATCAGTATCCTGAACATAGCTGGGTGTTTCTGGGATAGAGGGTTGATATAAAAGTCAGTAATACAATAGTAATAAACCCTTCATTCATCAGTACCCTGAACATAGCTGGGTGTTTCTGGGATAGAGGGTTGATATAAAAGTCAGTAATACAATAGTAATAAACCCTTCATTCATCAGTACCCTGAACATAGCTGGGTGTTTCTGGGATAGAGGGTTGATATTAAAGTCAGTACTACAATAGTAATAAACCCTTCATTCATCAGTATCCTGAACATAGCTGGGTGTTTCTGGGATAGAGGGTTGATATTAAAGTCAGTACTACAATAGTAATAAACCCTTCATTCATCAGTACCCTGAACATAGCTGGGTGTTTCTGGGGTAGAAGTTTGATATAAAAATCAGTACTACAATAGTAATAAACCCTTCATTCATCAGTATCCTGAACATAGCTGGGTGTTTCTGGGATTGAGGGTTGATATAAAAGTCAGTACTACAATAGTAATAAACCCTTCATTCATCAGTACCCTGAACATAGCTGGGTGTTTCTGGGATAGAGGGTTGATATTAAAGTCAGTACTACAATAGTAATAAACCCTTCATTCATCAGTATCCTGAACATAGCTGGGTGTTTCTGGGATAGAGGGTTGATATAAAAGTCAGTAATACAATAGTAATAAACCCTTCATTCATCAGTACCCTGAACATAGCTGGGTGTTTCTGGGATAGAGGGTTGATATAAAAGTCAGTAATACAATAGTAATAAACCCTTCATTCATCAGTACCCTGAACATAGCTGGGTGTTTCTGGGATAGAGGGTTGATATTAAAGTCAGTACTACAATAGTAATAAACCCTTCATTCATCAGTATCCTGAACATAGCTGGGTGTTTCTGGGATAGAGGGTTGATATTAAAGTCAGTACTACAATAGTAATAAACCCTTCATTCATCAGTACCCTGAACATAGCTGGGTGTTTCTGGGGTAGAAGTTTGATATAAAAATCAGTACTACAATAGTAATAAACCCTTCATTCATCAGTATCCTGAACATAGCTGGGTGTTTCTGGGATTGAGGGTTGATATAAAAGTCAGTACTACAATAGTAATAAACCCTTCATTCATCAGTACCCTGAACATAGCTGGGTGTTTCTGGGATAGAGGGTTGATATTAAAGTCAGTACTACAATAGTAATAAACCCTTCATTCATCAGTACCCTGAACATAGCTGGGTGTTTCTGGGATGGAGGGTTGATATTAACTTCTTGGGGCTATGTGGGACGCTAGCGTGCCACCCGTGGTGCACCCTATCAACAGCAGGTGCATTTCAAGAGCGGCAAATTTGAAACCAAATAAATGTCAAAATTCAAATTTTTCAAACATACAACTATCTTACACCCTTTGAAAGATAAACATCTCCTTAATCTAACCACGTTGTCCGATTTCAAAAAGGTTTTACGGCGAAAGCATAAAGTTACATTATGTTAGGAGAGTACATTGACAATAGTTGTGTGTAATGTTTTGTCAATTCAAAGACAGGCGTCACCAAAACCATAAAATCAGCTAAAATTATGCACTAACCTTTGACAATCTCCATCAGATGACACTCCTAGGACATTATGTTAGACAATACATGCATTTTTAGTTCTATCAAGTTCATATTTATATCCAAAAACAGCGTTTTACTATAGCGTTGATGTTCAGGAAATCGTTTCCCTCCAATAACCGGCAGTCAAGTCAGCACAACAAATTAAATAATTAATATTAGAAAACATTGGTAAAATATTATATTGTCATTTAAAGAATTATAGATTTACATCTCTTGAACGCAATCGACTTGCCAGATTTAAAAATAACCTTACTGGGAAATCACACTTTGCAATAATCTGAGCACTGCGCCCAGAAAAATACGCTTTGCGATACAGACTAACCGCCATGTTGGAGAGATCTAAAATCGAAAATACTATGTAAATAATCCATTACCTTTGATTCTCTTCATCAGATGTCACTTCCAGGAATCCCAGGTCCATAACGAATGTAGTTTTGTTCAAAAAAGCTCATCATTTATGTCCAAAAAGCTCCGTGTTGTTAGCACATGATCTAAGCCCGCCGGACTTCACTTCATGAACGAGGGGAAAAAATATATTTACGTTCGTTCAAACATGTCAAACGTTGTATAGCATAAATCATTAGTGCCTTTTTTAACCAGAACATGAATAATATTCAAGGCGGACGAATGCATTCTCTTTTAAAACGTATTGGAACGAGGGTACCCAACATGACCTCGCGCGCCAGAGTCTAATCGGCCATCACCGTTCCAAGGCTCTTGTTTGGTCAGATCTCACAGTAGAAGACTCAAAACACTTTGTAAAGGCTGGTGACATCTAGTGGAAGCAATAGGAAGTGCCAAAACATTAATAAGCCCCTGTGTGTTTCAATGGCATAGGTTTAAAGGTAATGCAACACATCAGGTATCCACTTCCTGTCAGAATCTGTCTCAGGGTTTTGCCTGCCAAATGAGTTCTGTTATACTCACAGACACCATTCAAACAGTTTTAGAAACTTTAGGGTGTTTTCTATCCATATATAATAAGTATATGCATATTCTTGTTACTGGGTAGGATTAGTAACCAGATTAAATCGGGTACGTTTTTTTATCCAGCCGTGAAAATACTGCCCCCTAGCCCCAACAGGTTAAAGTCAGTACTACAATAGTAATAAACCCTTCATTCATCAGTATCCTGAACATAGCTGGGTGTTTCTGGGGTAGAGGGTTGATATAAAAGTCTATATATTCAGCAATAAAAGTCTATATATTCAGCAATACAGTAAGATTCTGAGACACAATCACTTCCTATTGGTGAGCTGCAGGGAACTGCCCACGTCTCTGAGACACAATCACTTCCTATTGGTCAGCCGCAGGGAACCGCCCACGTCTCTGAGACACAATCACTTCCTATTGGTCAGCCGCAGGGAACCGCCGACGTCTCTGAGACACAATCATTTACTATTGGTCAGCTGCAGGGAACCACCCACATCTCTGAGACACAATCACTTCCTATTGGTCAGCCGCAGGGAACCGCCCACGTCTCAGGAGATATGTATTTTAGGCAGTAAGTACAACTGCCTAGGCCTTGGAGAATCTGTCCAAAAAAAGACAGACCATCTGTTTATCTGTAATGTACTTATCCTCATACAGTTTATCTCCTGGATTAATCTTTGTGTTTTCCGGTTGTGTTGAGTGGGACAATGGAACATAGTGTTTAACATGATCCTATTGTCTATTGGCTTCAAGAAGATATTCACTTTATCCATTACAACAATCTGAGCCCCCTTATCTGCTGGTTTAATCACTATATTTCTAGAGCTTGATTTTTAACCATTTGTAAGGTTAAGCTGATAAAAAAGGTGAGGTTCTGAATAGTGAAAAGGAAGCCACATCCCTACGTATCAGAGTCTGTATAGTTTCTGACTCCAACTGAGGTTCCAAATGTGAGGGGTTTGGAAATAGTATCTGAGGAAAATCTGTTTCATATTCACAATGATCTGATAACTTCAATCTTCTATGATAGACGTGTAGATCCCCTCCGGAGCTCCTCCCAGTCCACCTG
Source organism: Salmo salar (assembly GCF_965601325.2). Lineage (NCBI taxonomy): Eukaryota > Metazoa > Chordata > Actinopteri > Salmoniformes > Salmonidae > Salmo > Salmo salar. The sequence continues at coordinate 2,827,847 of NW_027675333.1, forward strand.
TTTAGGAGTTGGTATGAAAGTCAGTTCACCTGTTTAGGAGTTGGTATGAAAGTCAGTCCACCTGTTTAGGAGTTGGTATGAAAGTCAGTCCACCTGTTTAGGAGTTGGTATGAAAGTCAGTCCACCTGTTTAGGAGTTGGTATAAAAGTCAATCCACCTGTTTAGGAGTTGGTATGAAAGTCAGTCCACCTGTTTAGGAGTTGGTATGAAAATCAGGCCACCTGTTTAGGAGTTGGTATGAAAGTCAGTCCACCTGTTTAGGAGTTGGTATGAAAGTCAGTCCACCTGTATAGGAGTTGGTATGAAAGTCAGGCCACCTGTTTAGGAGTTGGTATGAAAGTCAGTCCACCTGTTTAGGAGTTGGTATGAAAGTCAGTCCTCTTTCTAGAACCTCACTCTCGGCTTGGTTGAGCCCAATGGGACATTGCTGGTCAAGACCTCAAATGGGTTGTGAAGTAGTATGGACATATTGATGGAACAAGGTCACTAAACTGGTGGATAGACAGGGTAGCTCCAAGAGCCTCTGCTGTCATCTAGAGGGGGTTTCTCTGTACTGCTTGACACATGGAGACTCAATGGAGGCCCAGTGCAAGTGCTCAAAGTAAGGCCCAAACAATTGTTTGTCAGGCTGGGATCTATAAAGCAGTATGTTCTTCAATTAGATGCCAACTAATATTCATACAGGGACAATAGGTGGACAGGAGGAAGAATGGTGGTCCTGATTCATACAGGGACAATAGGTGGACAGGAGGAAGAATGGTGTTCCTGATTCATACAGGGACAATAGGTGGACAGGAGGAAGAATGGTGGTCCTGATTCATACAGGGACAATAGGTGGGGCAGGAGGAAGAATGGTGGTCCTGATTCATACAGGGACAATAGGTGGACAGGAGGAAGAATGGTGGTCCTGATTCATACAGGGACAATAGGTGGACAGGAGGAAGAATGGTGGTCCTTATTCATACAGGGACAATAGGTGGACAGGAGGAAGAATGGTGGTCCTGATTCATACAGGGACAATAGGTGGACAGGAGGAAGAATGGTGGTCCTGATTCATACAGGGACAATAGGTGGACAGGAGGAAGAATGGTGGTCCTGATTCATACAGGGACAATAGGTGGACAGGAGGAAGAATTGTGTTCCTGATTTTCACAATTCCTATTTTTTCTTTAGAGCTTCAGATTGAGATTGTTGTTATTCTCCAATATGTTTCTCTTCAGTGTTGCACTCTGGGTTCTCCAAGGGGAATACTCCCCCTATTCTCCTCTTGACAGTTATAGCTCCATGCTTTTGCTGTGAATTGTCCACTGTTGGTATCAATTTATTTGGTCCCAAAAATACAAGTTTTAGCTGAATCCCCAGTTAGAATCCATGTGGGTCATTTAAACGTTTCTAAAACGATTAAAAGTACATTTAAAAAAATGTGTTCCTGACATTTCACCACAATAGGCAATGGATAAAAAGTCGCCAAACAAAGCATAATGATGAATCATAATGAATCAGATTACATGGAGAGGGGGGACCTGATCCTAGATCATAATGAATCAGATTACATGGAGAGGGGGACCTGATCCTAGATCATAATGAATCAGATTACATGGAGAGGAGGGACCTGATCCTAGATCATAATGAATCAGATTACATGGAGAGGAGGACCTGATCCTAGATCATAATGAATCAGATTACATGGAGAGGGGGGACCTTATCCTAGATCATAATGAATCAGATTACATGGAGAGGGGGGACCTGATCCTAGATCATCATGAATCAGATTACATGGAGAGGGGGGACCTGATCCTAGATCATAATGAATCAGATTACATGGAGAGGGGGGACCTGATCCTAGATCATAATGAATCAGATTACATGGAGAGGGGGACCTGATCCTAGATCATAATGAATCAGATTACATGGAGAGGGGGGACCTGATCCTATATCATAATGAATCAGATTACATGGAGAGGGGGACCTGATCCTAGATCATAATGAATCAGATTACATGGAGAGGGGGGACCTGATCCTAGATCATAATGAATCAGATTACATGGAGAGAGGGGGACCTGATCCTAGATCATAATGAATCAGATTACATGGAGAGGGGGGACCTGATCCTAGATCATCATGAATCAGATTACATGGAGAGGGGGGACCTGATCCTAGATCATAATGAATCAGATTACATGGAGAGGGGGACCTGATCCTAGATCATAATGAATCAGATTACATGGAGAGGAGGGACCTGATCCTATATCATAATGAATCAGATTACATAGACAGGGGGACCTGATCCTGATTCAGCACTCCTCCTTTGAGACACTGCCTTTATGAATAAGGAATGCTGTTGTAAAGTCTAGTTACAGCAGGTGTTTACTGCCATCTAGTGGAAGATACCAATAAAACACTCTATTATCAGGGTGGGGAGACGGCTGAGTGCAGGATCCATGGTGAGATGACAAAAGAGGAAAACACACTATATGGAGAGAAGTACAAATAAAGTATTTCTGAACAATAAAGAACAGATTAAGATAATGAATACCTGGAATTACATATTATTACTAGTTAGTAGATCTCTTCTGTCATCATTATTTAACCATACACCGGTGACGTCAGAAGGGACGTGATTTCCTCATATGAAAGTGAAAGTAACTGTGTAGTCTACACCGTTACAAAATGACTGTAGAAAATGTAGCGCACATTTCTCTGCAACATTAGAAGTAGGATAAATGTGTTGATTTGAAGGACAGACGTACAGACTCTGGTAAGTCTTGGCTACATATAACTATTATAAAGTTAGGTCGTAGTCAGACATTCAATAGACAGAGTAGGCTTGAGATATGATTCTTTATCATGCTGACCAACCTGGGCCCGTTTTCCACGATGGAATTTAGGCTTAACGCTGGAAACGCATAAGAAGTGGTAAACGATAATTAACAAAATACAAAGTTGAGTAAACGCTATTTTACAAATAAAAAGGTGCTTAAGCGCGTTTACGTGGGTTTACCCTCCACTACATCCCCGTTGATGTGGTGTGCAGCGTAGAGTGTATAGTCATTTAGTCTCTATAGACCAGGTGGCCAGTTGGTGAGAAACTGTTCAGATGGGGTGGTTTAGACCACTGCACCACCCAGGAGGTGACTGAAAGTAAATATGTGATTTTGTACAGGATCCATTTTGAGATGACAGAGCAGAAAACACTATATGGACAATACTGACAAATAAAGTAAGTATTTATGAACAATAATTCATTCTAAATGACAGAGTATGTGAATGAATACCTGGAATGAGATATTACTAGTTAGAAGAACTGTTGAGCTGACTTGCTGACAGCAGTTTTCAAAGTGGAAACTAATCAGTAGGTCTACATGTTATCAGTAAAACGTCTGGTAAAGATGGTGGAGGAGCTTTTACATTATATGGTTTAATGTTTATCTCAGGGTTTCTCATCCTTTGGTTCTTATCCAGCACGTACACACCTTACAGGGGAAAAACACAACTAAACCTGATTTCCAGTAAATTATAAGTTTAGCTAAAATAATGTAAGAGAGATGTCTTGAAGAAGGACTATAACATTTTTTAAGCAAGATTCAGAACAGTGTCACGTTACTGCTGTCTCATGTAACTGACTGTTAGCTCCACCCTCTGGTTACTGTTGTTATGTGAAGGGTGACTCCTTGACTACAGTTGAAACTGACTGTTAGCTCCACCCTCTGGTTACTGTTGTTATGTGAAGGGTGACTCCTTGACTACAGTTGAAACTGACTGTTAGCTCCACCCTCTGGTTACTGTTGTTATGTGAAGGGTGACTCCTTGACTACAGTTGAAACTGACTGTTAGCTCCACCCTCTGGTTACTGTTGTTATGTGAAGGGTGACTCCTTGACTACAGTTGAAACTGACTGTTAGCCCCACCCTCTGGTTACTGTTGTTATATGAAGGGTGACACCTTGACTACAGTTGAAACTGACTGTTAGCTCCACCCTCTGGTTACTGTTGTTATATGAAGGGTGACACCTTGACTACAGTTGAAACTGACTGTTAGCTCCACCCTCTGGTTACTGTTGTTATGTGAAGGGTGACACCTTGACTACAGTTGAAACTGACTGTTAGCTCCACCCTCTGGTTACTGTTGTTATATGAAGGGTGACACCTTGACTACAGTTGAAACTGACTGTTAGCTCCACCCTCTGGTTACTGTTGTTATGTGAAGGGTGACACCTTGACTACAGTTGAAACTGACTGTTAGCTCCACCCTCTGGTTACTGTTGTTATGTGAAGGGTGACTCCTTGACTACAGTTGAAACTGACTGTTAGCTCCACCCTCTGGTTACTGTTGTTATATGAAGGGTGACACCTTGACTACAGTTGAAACTGACTGTTAGCTCCACCCTCTGGTTACTGTTGTTATATGAAGGGTGACACCTTGACTACAGTTGAAACTGACTGTTAGCTCCACCCTCTGGTTACTGTTGTTATATGAAGGGTGACTCCTTGACTACAGTTGAAACTGAATATAAGAAAGTATCTGTACAGGGTCATTTTGAGATGACAGAGCAGCTCATAGTTTAACCTCTAAACTGCAACTCAGTTTCCAAGTAAAGTGAGTATTTCAGGTTAATAATGTAGAATAAAGTAGAGGGAACATTTGGAATCCACTAAACTAGTGTAGGAGTTCTGCTGAGTCATTCCTACCATGTGGTGCCTTTTCTGTCCCCGGGAAATATCAGTTCTTATTTAGTGTAAAATGTGGATTCAAAAAGGCTTTAAATATCAGGTGTCCTTTACCTTATAAACACCAAAATATGGATCCTGAAAGGGAATGTTATGCATTTTAACACTTTTTGTCAGAAGATGTAGGCGTTTTTGTCCCCAGGTGTTATTTATCAACTTCTACAATAAATATAAGCCATAAAATAACAAAATGTTAAACTATTTCTCCATTATTTTATAGTCCTAGTTGAAGTCCCTTTCATCAACTACTTTTTTCTTGATTATTGTATTTATTATCTATCCATAGGGGAAGCCTGGGAACTGAAATGTCTGAGCTTTTTCAACAGTCTGACTGTGAACATCTGTACCAAAACCAAATGAAGGGAGACATAGATATGATTAAAAAACAACTGTTGATCCAACATGAAAATAAAATGGGTGGAGGAGATGAATCATAAACCCAAATTGAGAACATTTAGTTTGATTCAGGGTGAATTGGTGTGTGAGAGATATATTATGTATAACAGGTAAGATCAGGGATATTGTCTCTGCGTATTGAAACAGGTAAGATCAGGGATATTGTCTCTGTGTATTGAAACAGGTAAGATCAGGGATATTGTCTCTGAGTATTGAAACAGGTCAGATCAGGGATATTGCCTCTGCGTATTGAAACAGGTAAGATCAGGGATATTGTCTCTGAGTATTGAAACAGGTTAGATCAGGGATATTTCCTCTGCGTATTGAAACAGGCCAGATCAGGGATATTGTCTCTGAGTATTGAAACAGGTCAGTATTGTGGTGAAATGGAAGAGGAAAGACTATGTAACTATTGTGACTTCAACGAAATAGAGAATGAAACTGATTTAATCCTCTATTTCCTTTTCTACCACGATATACGCTTGCTCTTATTCCAGAAAGACCACCAGATATACCCTGGCAGTATGTGATGAGTGATGAGGAGAAATTGAAATGTTTTTTTTGTCCATTGTGTATTTCCGTTTGTGGAATATTTAGATAAATCCTGGAATATAAGAAAAATGTTTACCTATAATTAAATTGTAAAAATATTTAGCTTCTGCGTGGTAAATGGTACATGTGTATATAGATTGTGTATAGACTTGTCTCCCATATGAGTCTTCTATGTGGTAAATGGTATGTGTATATATAGATTGTGTATAGACTTGTCTCCCATATGAGTCTTCTATGTGGTAAATGGTATGTGTATATATAGATTGTGTATAGGCTTGTCTCCCATATGAGTCTTCTATGTGGTAAATGGTATGTGTATATAGATTGTGTATAGACTTGTCTCCCATATGAATCTTCTATGTGGTAAATGGTACATGTGTGTATATAGATTGTGTATAGACTTGTCTCCCATATTAATCTTCTCTTTGTGTCAGACTGGGTTCAAATTCCTTCTGTTTATTTTTTTCTGTATTTATTTATCTGTATATGTTATGTATGTATATATATACAGTGTGTATGTATGTATGTGTATATATACAGTGTGTATATATGTATGTATGTGCATATATACAGTGTGTGTGTATGTATGTGTATATATACAGTGTGTATGTATGTATGTATGTGATGTGTATATATACAGTGTGTGTATGTGTGTATATTATTGTTCTGCTCTAGGGATATAATTATTGTTTGCATCACCTTATTTACTATTATGTATTGATTTTTACCTTATTGTTTTCATTCTTCATGTGATGCTCAATGCAGAGAGCACTGAAGAGGAATTATCATTTAATTACCACAGTCAATTATTGTAATGTTTGTTTATGTGGCAATTAACCCCATAAGGGATGGGTTGCCAGTTGGCGATTTGACACGGAAATAAAATATCATTCATTCATTTGTTCATTCATATTATTTAATTTAAGTTTTTCTGTGTCCCCCTAATATCACTTTCCACCCTGTTAGTTTGTTGTAATTCCTAGAGCAACACGTAGAACACCAGCTTGTTTGTACAAGTCACAGTTTACAATAGAGAGGTATCATAATAGTTTGTTGGCCAAACCGGGATGTCTCATAGTCTGACAAACACCACTCTAGCTCTGACAACTAGATCATAATGAATCAGATTACATGGAGAGGGGGGACCTGATCCTAGATCATAATGAATCAGATTACATGGAGAGGAGGGACCTGATCCTAGATCATAATGAATCAGATTACATGGAGAGTGGGGACCTGATCCTAGATCATAATTAATCAGATTACATGGAGAGGGGGGCCCGATCCTAGATCATAATGAATCAGATTACATGGAGAGGAGGGGACCTGATCCTAGATCATAATGAATCAGATTACATGGAGAAGGGGACCTGATCCTAGATCATAATGAATCAGATTACATGGAGAGGGAGGACCTGATCCTAGATCAGCTCTGAGACACTTCCTTTACGAATTAGGCCCCAGGAGTCACCAGGACCAACTTTAAATTGCTCTGGATAAGAGCGTCTGCTCAATGACTAAAATGTAAAATGAGTCACCAGGACAGGCATTGACAGGACGGTCACAGCCACACGTTCACTGGTGAGGTAGGACACAAGATAACTGTTAGATAGGAACAACAGTAATGATACATGGTGAGGTAGGACACAAGATAACTGTTAGATAGGAACAACAGTAATGATACATGGTTAGGTAGGACACAAGATAACTGTTAGATAGGAACAACAGTAATGATACATGGTTAGGTAGGATACAAGATAACTGTTAGATAGGAACAACAGTAGTGATACATGGTTAGGTAGGACACAAGATAACTGATAGATAGGAACAACAGTAATGATACATGGTTAGGTAGGACACAAGATAACTGATAGATAGGAACAACAGTAATGATACATGGTTAGGTAGAACACAAGATAACTGTTAGATAGGAACAACAGTAATGATACATGGTGAGGTAGGACACAAGATAACTGTTAGATAGGAACAACAGTAATGATACATGGTTAGGTAGGACACAAGATAACTGTTAGATAGGAACAACAGTAATGATACATGGTTAGGTAGGACACAAGATAACTGTTAGATAGGAACAACAGTAATGATACATGGTTAGGTAGGACACAAGATAACTGTTAGATAGGAACAACAGTAATGATACATGGTTAGGTAGGACACAAGATAACTGTTAGATAGGAACAACAGTAATGATACATGGTTAGGTAGGACACAAGATAACTGTTAGATAGGAACAACAGTAATGATACATGGTTAGGTAGGACACAATATAACTGTTAGATAGGAACAACAGTAATGATACATGGTTAGATAGGACACAAGATAACTGTTAGATAGGAACAACAGTAATGATACATGGTGAGGTAGGACACAATATAACTGTTAGATAGGAACAACAGTAATGATACATGGTTAGGTAGAACACAAGATAACTGTTAGATAGGAACAACAGTAATGATACATGCCCTCAATGTGAAGTGACATTAAACCATAAATACAGAGCACAAGTACAACCATTTTTATATAAACCTTTTAAGGTAGTAAGAAAATAAACATTGACTTAATATTTCAATAAAGAAGTCTTGAATTACAAATAAATCACCTGCTAGCAACAAGTAGCGTGACATTACAGTGCACTGATTGACGGTGCTAGTTAGCTCGTCATTATCATGGCTAGCTAAGCTAGCAGACACCTGATAAACTTGCAGAAATATGCTTTAAATACAACATAAATATATACATAGTCACATTCGCTATTGACTTTGTGATATATGAACCAGTGTTCCAGATACACTATAGTGTTTTAGAGTTTTAAACAGTTTTTATGTCCAGCAGAAGGAGACGTCCTGTCAGAATATCTCTGACTGAACAGCAGGCAGACCAACTTTCCAAATAGGGGAGAAGCACTCAAAACCCTCTACTTGTTCTTTCAAGGAAAATAATACAAAAATGGTAAGTCTGAAGACCTCTCGTATTAACAACCTTACTACAATGGCAGAAAATATATTTTTATGAATTCGACAACACATAATGAAAGGAAACGTTATTAATATCACCCCTCTTTCTGAGGTGAATGGTTTCCCCCACTACTCTCCCGGAACTGCGGTGTTCTCTGATATCCCGTTCACGAGTATCCCTGTAGCCATAAATAAACAGAATATTCCTCATTTCAATTCAAATGGGTTAAATTAAATAGTAACGTTAACTGAAATCTGGACACTGACTGTAGGCCTATAATCTAATATAATATTAACTGAAATCTGGACACTGACTGTAGTGACTGTAGGCCTATAATCTAATATAATATTAACTGAAATCTGGACACTGACTGTAGGCCTATAAACTAATATAATATTAACTGAAATCTGGACACTGACTGTAGGCCTATAAACGAATATAATATGAAATGCAGAATTATGCATTTTTTGCATTTAAATGAAACAACAAATGTTAATTTAGGCGTGGAGAAATATTATTTATTTCAGTATCTCTTGAGATAATGTGAATGAGAGTGTAAGGTGTTATCTTTGACACTATGATGCAAGCAGACGGTACTTTCAACCTTATCAGAAACGTGTTTCATCTTTTTCTCAGCTTTTCATTTCCTTAAAACCCTTCAGACGGATGACATATGGACATTTTGCACAGGACCAATCTTTCCACTGTTCTGGAGTTATTGAGTTTTCTCCCCGGTCCCTAAACTAAACCCTTCAGACTGATGACATTTTGCACAGGACCAATCTTTCCACTGTTCTGGAGTTATTGCGTTTTCTCCCCGGTCCCTAAACTAAAGGTCAACTTTAGTGGATTACTAATGCATTCATTCTATCAATGTAAATTATTATTCTGGAGAGAACTACTTTATTTAGTCTTCTGGGGCAACAATTTATGACAGAAGAGAAGCTGCATGTATCAAACTATATTTGACAAACAAATGGCCTACCAAATGTTGAAAATTATAGGCAGAAATGTGTCTAAATTGTAGCCAGTAGGCTATACAGTCCAGTACAGAGTATCAAACCGCACAGGTAGCCTGTTTTTTGAGTTAGATTTTTTTCGACAATCAGATGAAAACATAATATGTGAAACAGCCTGAGGAGACAGCAGAAACAACAGTAAATGGGATAAGATGTGTACATGCATCAATTTAAAAACACAATACTTCAGAGTACCTAGAATAATAACGGGATATTGGTGTGCATGTTAACGTGGTCACTGTTGTTGTAAAGTCTAGTTACAGCAGGTGTTTACTGCCATCTAGTGAAAGATACCAAGAATACAGACAGACACAAATGTCAATTTCACTAGCCTTGTTCAAGCATTGTACAAGTCCCTACACACGGAGTCTGGAGAACAGCCCAGCTAGTCGATTACCTATCAACTAAGGTTTCTACGCATGCTCAGTTCTTGGGTCTCTGGAGTGGAAATGTGAAATGAAAGTTCTGGAACTCCATCATGTGCTTCTGTTATGAGAAAAACTCCACAATGAAACTGACATTAAATGTGGAGAATTAAACATCTGTTGAACATCAAGTAGCCTATTAATCTGTATGCCTATCTAGGCTAATGTAGCCTATTAATCTTTATGCCTATCTAGGCTACTGTAGCCTATTAATCTTTATGCCTATCTAGGCTACTGTAGCCTATTAATCGTTATGCCTATCTAGGCTACTGTAGCCTATTAATCGTTATGCCTATCTAGGCTACTGTAGCCTATTAATCTTTATGCCTATCTAGGCTACTGTAGCCTATTAATCTGTATGCCTATCTAGGCTAATGTAGCCTATTAATCTTTATGCCTATCTAGGCTACTGTAGCCTATTAATCTGTATGCCTATCTAGGCTACTGTAGCCTATTAATCTGTATGCCTATCTAGGCTACTGTAGCCTATTAATCTGTATGCCTATCTAGGCTACTGTAGCCTATTAATCTTTATGCCTATCTAGGCTACTGTAGCCTATTAATCTTTATGCCTATCTAGGCTACTGTAGCCTATTAATCTTTATGCCTACCTAGGCTACTGTAACCTATTAAACTTTATGCCTACCTAGGCTACTGTAGCCTATTAATCTTTATGCCTACCTAGGCTACTGTAACCTATTAATCTTTATGCCTACCTAGGCTAATGTAGCCTATTAATCTTTATGCCTATCTAGGCTACTGTAGCCTATTAATCTGTATGCCTATCTAGGCTACCGTAGCCTATTAATCTGTATGCCTATCTAGGCTACTGTAGCTTATTAATCTGTATGCCTATCTAGGCTACTGTAGCCTATTAATCTTTATGCCTATCTAGGCTACTGTAGCCTATTAATCTGTATGCCTATCTAGGCTACTGTAGCCTATTAATCTTTATGCCTATCTAGGCTACTGTAGCCTATTAATCTTTATGCCTATCTAGGCTACTGTAGCCTATTAATCTGTATGCCTATCTAGGCTACTGTAGCCTATTAATCTGTATGCCTATCTAGGCTACTGTAGCCTATTAATCTTTATGCCTATCTAGGCTACTGTAGCCTATTAATCTTTATGCCTACCTAGGCTACTGTAACCTATTAAACTTTATGCCTACCTAGGCTACTGTAGCCTATTAATCTTTATGCCTACCTAGGCTACTGTACCATTTAATACTATAAATATGTTGAAATGACTGGAGTCGTTGCAAATCATTTTGTGTCACTTGTGTAGCCTACCTGGAGCTGGTAAAATGATTGAATAAATAGCCTGTAACTTCAGTTTATTGTTGTTGTAGCCTTGTGTTATTATGCAACTATTAATGTCCAAGTTTAGTTAATTCAATTGGAAGTTATCAAGTGTGACCATGGTAACAGTTCTGTCTAAATGGCTGATCAGATGTTAGAATGCATTAGATTGAAGGTAACAGTTCTATCTCAATGGCTGATCAGATGTTAGAATACATTAGATTGAAGGTTACAGTTCTATCTCAATGGCTGATCAGATGTTAGAATACATTAGATTGAAGGTAACAGTTCTATCTCAATGGCTGATCAGATGTTAGAATGCATTAGATTGAAGGTAACAGTTCTATCTCAATGGCTGATCAGATGTTAGAATGCATTAGATTGAAGGTAACAGTTCTGTCTCAATGGCTGATCAGATGTTAGAATGCATTAGATTGAAGGTAACAGTCAGATTAGGCTACAGGTAATAAAACACTGGCTGTTGTTGACAAGCATCGACCTGTTCAGTTCATTACCATAGTATTAATATTAGCTTCATAGACCTGTTCAGATCATTACCATAGTATTAATATTAGCTTCATTGACCTGTTCAGTTCATTACCATAGTATTAATATTAGATTCATCGACCTGTTCAGTTCATTACCATAGTATTAATATTAGATTCATCGACCTGTTCAGTTCATTACCATAGTATTAATATTAGATTCATCGACCTGTTCAGTTCATTACCATAGTATTAATGTTAGCTTCATAGACTTGTTCAGTTCATTACCATAGTATTAATATTAGATTCATAGACCTGTTCAGTTCATTACCATAGTATTAGATGCATAGACCTGTTCAGTTCGTTACCATAGTATTAATATTAGATTCATAGACCTGTTCAGTTCATTACCATAGTATTAATATTAGATTCATAGACCTGTTCAGTTCATTACCATAGTATTAATATTAGATTCATAGACCTGTTCAGTTCATTACCATAGTATCAATATTAGATTCATAGACCTGTTCAGTTCATTACCATAGTATTAATATTAGATAGACCTGTTCAGTTCATTACCATAGCATTAATAATAGATAGACCTGTTCAGTTCATTACCATAGTATTAATATTAGATAGACCTGTTCAGTTCATTACCATAGTATTAATATTAGATTTATAGACCTGTTCAGTTCATTACCATAGTATTAATATTAGATAGACCTGTTCAGTTCATAACCATAGTATTAATATTAGATTTATAGACCTGTTCAGTTCATTACCATAGTATTAATATTAGATTCATAGACCTGTTCAGTTCATTACCATAGTATTAATATTAAATAGACCTGTTCAGTTCATTACCATAGTATTAATATTAGATTCATAGACCTGTTCAGTTCATTACCATAGTATTAATATTAGATTCATAGACCTGTTCAGTTCATTACCATAGTACTAATATTAGATAGACCTGTTCAGTTCATTACCATAGTATTAATATTAGATAGACCTGTTCAGTTCATTACCATAGTATTAATATTAGATTCATAGACCTGTTCAGTTCATTACCATAGTATTAATATTAGATAGACCTGTTCTTTTCATTACCATAGTATTAATATTAGATAGACCTGTTCAGTTCATTACCATAGTATTAATATTAGATAGACCTGTTCAGTTCATTACCATAGTATTAATATTAGATTCATAGACCTGTTCAGTTCATAACCATAGTATTAATATTAGATAGACCTGTTCAGTTCATTACCATAGTATTAATATTAGATAGACCTGTTCAGTTCATTACCATAGTATTAATATTAGATAGACCTGTTCAGTTCATTACCATAGTATTAATATTAGATAGACCTGTTCAGTTCATTACCATAGTATTAATATTAGATAGACCTGTTCAGTTCATTACCATAGTATTAATATTAGATTCATAGACCTGTTCAGTTCATAACCATAGTATTAATATTAGATTCATAGACCTGTTCAGTTCATTACCATAGTATTAATATTAGATAGACCTGTTCAGTTCATTACCATAGTATTAATATTAGATAGACCTGTTCAGTTCATTACCATAGTAATAATATTAGATTCATAGACCTGTTCAGTTCATTACCATAGTATTCATATTAGATAGACCTGTTCAGTTCATTACCATAGTATTAATATTAGATTCATAGACCTGTTCAGTTTATAACCATAGTATTAATATTAGATTCATAGACCTGTTCAGTTCATTACCATAGTATTAATATTAGATAGACCTGTTCAGTTCATTACCATAGTATTAATATTAGATTCATAGACCTGTTCAGTTCATTACCATAGTATTAATATTAGATTCATAGACCTGTTCAGTTCATTACCATAGTATTAATATTAGATTCATAGACCTGTTCAGTTCATTACCATAGTATTAATATTAGATTCATCGACCTGTTCAGTTCATTACCATAGTATTAATATTAGATAGACCTGTTCAGTTCATTACCATAGTATTAATATTAGATAGACCTGTTCAGTTCATTACCATAGTATTAATATTAGATAGACCTGTTCAGTTCATTACCATAGTATTAATATTAGATAGACCTGTTCAGTTCATTACCATAGTATTAATATTAGATAGACCTGTTCTGTTCATTACCATAGTATTAATATTAGATAGACCTGTTCAGTTCATTACCATAGTATTAATATTAGATAGACCTGTTCAGTTCATTACCATAGTATTATACTACAGCTACTGAAGGTTAACACATTATTTTTTTTAAACCTTTATTTAACTTGGCAAGTCAGTTGATAACAAATTCTTATTTACAATGATGGCCTACCGGGGAACACAGTGGGTTAACTGCCTTGTTCAGGGGCAGAACGACAGATTTTTACCTTGGCAGCTCTGGGATTCAATCCTGCAACCTAACGGTTACTGCCCCAACACTCTAACCACTAGGCTACCTGCCGCCCCAACGCTCTAACCACTAGGCTACCTGCTGCCCCAACGCTCTAACCACTAGGCTACCTGCCGCACCAATGCTCTAACCACTAGGCTACCTGCCGCTCCAACGCTCTAACCACTAGGCTACCTGCCGCACCAATGCTCTAACCACTAGGCTACCTGCCGCCCAAACGCTCTAACCACTAGGCTACCTGCCACCCCAACGCTCTAACCACTAGGCTACCTGCCACCCCAACGCTCTAACCACTAGGCTACCTGCCACCCCAATGCTCTAACCACTAGGCTACCTGCCGCCCCTACACTCTAACCACTAGGCTACCTAGCGCTCTAACCACTAGGCTACCTACCGCCCCAACGCTCTAACCACTAGGCTACCTAACGCTCTAACCACTAGGCTACCTAACGCTCTAACCACTAGGCTACCTAACGCTCTAACCACTAGGCTACCTAACGCTCTAACCACTACCTATCGCTCTAACCACTAGGCTACCTAACGCTCTAACCACTAGGCTACCTGCCGCCCCAACGCTCTAACCACTAGGCTACCTACCGCCCCAACGCTCTAACCACTAGGCTACCTAACGCTCTAACCACTAGGCTACCTAACGCTTTAACCACTAGGCTACCTAACGCTCTAACCACTAGGCTACCTGCCGCCCCAACGCTCTAACCACTAGGCTACTTGCCGCCCCAACGCTCTAACCACTAGGCTACCTGCCGCCTCAACGCTCTAACCACCAGGCTACCTGCTGCCCCAACGCTCTAACCACTAGGCTACCTAACGCTCTAACCACTAGGCTACCTGCCGCCTCAACGCTCTAACCACCAGGCTACCTGCCGCCCCAACGCTCTAACCACTAGGCTACCTGCCGCCCCAGAATAAGATGTAGGCCTATCAGGGGCTATTAGTTAGTTTTCAGGCCTTGTGGGAGGGTTTTGAGTAGTCATTGGGCTAGAAAAAGAAATTACATTAAATCACCTGACTGTTTGGATGTGTCTGTTAGTAAACTGTTTTATTTCTAAGAGATAATGAATAAAATTATTAGTTGTCACTGTGTGAACCACAACCAACATGCTGGATCTCTGTTTAGTTGTCACTGTGTTAAACACAACCAACATGTTGGATCTCTGTTTAGTTGTTACTGTGTTAACCACAACCAACATGCTGGATCTCTGTTTAGTTGTCACTGTGTTAACCACAACCAACATGTTGGATCTCTGTTTAGTTGTTACTTTGTTAACCACAACCAACATGTATCTCTGTTTAGGGCTCAGTGCTCTAAAATGAATCTCTCTGGGGAGAGAGAGGAGGGGGGTCCTGCCTCTAAAATGTGTCTCCCTGGGGAGAGAGAGGAGGGGGGCCCTGCCTCTAAAATTAGACTCTCTGGGGAGAGAGAGGAGGGGGGTCCTGCCTCTAAAATGAGCATCTCTGGGGGACATGACACAAAAACTAAGAGGTGAGCTGACAATATTGTTTAAGAATGTATATTCTAAAATGCTTTTTATTCAGAAATGATTGCTTATGGGTACATTCTATATAACTGTTCTAGATTTTAGATGTGTATGAAACTGTGTTTCTTTGCAAAACGCTATATCCACCTAGATATCTATATATACACCTAGATATCTATATATCCACCTAGACATCTATATATCCACCTAGATATCTATATATCCACCTAGATATCTATATATCCACCTAGACATCTATATATCCACCTATACATCTATATATCCACCTAGATATCTATATATCCACCTAGATATCTATATATCCACCTAGATATCTATATATCCACCTAGATATCTATATATCTACCTAGATATCTATATATCCACCTAGATATCTATATATCCACCTAGATATCTATATATCCAACTAGATATCTATATATCCACCTAGATATCTATATATCCACCTAGATATCTATATATCCACCTAGATATCTATATATCCACCTAGATTTATATATATCCACCTAGATATCTATATATCCACCTAGATATCTATATATCCACCTAGATATCTATATATCCACCTAGATATCTATATATCCATTGTTTATCAGGAGTGGAATGTTGGTATCCAGTATATTTAACTGTGATATGTGGTTGTCCCACCTAGATATCTAAAGATGAATTCACTTGCAGATGCCATGTTAATTTGACCCAGTTTCTCACGTTGGGAAAATAACAGCAAATGTGCATTTGTTGTGGAAATTACCCACTTTAAAAGTCTATATAAAGCCTTGTAGTGGTTTAATCATTTCTTTAAACAATGAGATAATTTACCAACATTTCTGAAAAGTGATTTATAGCGTTTTGTAATGAAACTCTTATGTTTCCCCATCTGAGCTCAGAGTAGATGAGAGATGTTATGTTTGTCTCTGTTCTGTTGAAGCCCAAACAAGCAGGAGAGACCAGCCTCCCCTGTTCCCTGCTGTGTGTCCATGAAGAGTGACAAGTCTATGGGTCTACCTATAGAGTTTAGAGAGGGAGACTTTTCTACTGAACAAAGGTAAGAAGAACTCATTGGTCAGTGAGTTAAACAACACTGTCTCTAGTCATTTCTCCTCTCCCCTTTTCCCATTTATTGTTGTTGTTTTCATAATCCATAGGCTTTTCCTTATGTCCATTTTCACAGTCCTAAAACAGTAAACAAACACAACATTTCCTCCCTGTGTGCGTGCGTGTGCGCGCGTGCGTCCGGCTACCTGCCGCCCCAACGCTCTAACCACTAGGCTACCTCCCGCTCCAACGCTCTAACCACTAGGCTACCTGCCGCTCCAACGCTCTAACCACTAGACTACCTGCCGCCCCAACGCTCTAACCACTAGGCTACCTGCCACCCCAACGCTCTAACCACTAGGCAACCTGCCGCTCCAACGCTCTAACCACTATGCTACCTGCCGCCCCAACGCTCTAACCACTAGGCTACCTGCCGCTCCAACGCTCTAACCACTAGGCTACCTGCCGCTCCAACGCTCTAACCACTAGGCTACCTGCCGCCCCAACGCTCTAACCACTAGGCTACCTGCCTCCCCAACGCTCTAACCACTAGGCAACCTGCCGCTCCAACGCTCTAACCACTAGGCTACCTGCCGCTCCAACGCTCTAGCCACTAGGCTACCTGCCGCCCCAACGCTCTAACCACTAGGCTACCTGCCACCCCAACACTCTAACCACTAGGCTACCTGCCACCCCAACGCTCTAACCACTAGGCTACCTGCCGCCCCAACGCTCTAACCACTAGGCTACCTGCCGCCCCAACGCTCTAACCACTAGGCTACCTGCCACCCCAACACTCTAACCACTAGGCTACCTGCCACCCCAACGCTCTAACCACTAGGCTACCTGCCGCCCCAACGCTCTAACCACTAGGCTACCTGCCGCCCCAACGCTCTAACCACTAGGCTACCTGCCACCCCAACGCTCTAACCACTAGGCTACCTGCCGTCCCCCCCCTCTAACCACTAGGCTACCTGCCGCTCCAACGATCTAACCACTAGGCTACCTGCCGCTCCAACGCTCTAACCACTAGGCTACCTGCCGCTCCAACGCTCTAACCACTAGGCTACCTGCCGCTCCAACGTTCTAACCACTAGGCTACCTGCCGCCCCTCCACTCTAACCACTAGGCAAACTGACGCCCCAACGCTCTAACCACTAGGCTACCTGCCGCCCCAACGCTCTAACCACTAGGCTACCTGCCGCTCCAACGCTCTAACCACTAGGCTACCTGCCGCCTCAACGCTCTAACCACTAGGCTACCTGCCGCCCCCCCCCCTCTAACCACTAGGCTACCTGCCACCCCAACCCTCTAACCACTAGACTACCTGCCGCCCCTACACTCTAACCACTAGGCTCCCTAACGCTCTAACCACTAGGCTACCTACCGCCCCAACGCTCTAACCACTAGGCTACCTAACGCTCTAACCACTAGGCTACCTAACGCTCTAACCACTAGGTTACCTAACGCTCTAACCACTAGGCTACCTAACGCTCTCACCACTAGGCTACCTATCGCTCTAACCACTAGGCTACCTGCCGCCCCAACGCTCTAACCACAAGGCTACCTGCCGCCCCAGAATAAGATGTAGGCCTATCAGGGGCTATTAGTTAGTTTTCAGGCCTTGTGGGAGGGTTTTGAGTAGTCATTGGGCTAGAAAAAGTAATTACATTAAATCACCTGACTGTTTGGATGTGTCTGTTAGTAAACTGTTTTATTTCTAAGAGATAATGAATACAATTATTAGTTGTCACTGTGTTAACCACAACCAACATGCTGGATCTCTGTTTAGTTTTCACAGTGTTGACCACAACCAACATGCTGGATCTCTGTTTAGTTGTCACTGTGTTAACCACAACCAACATGCTGGATCTCTGTTTAGTTGTCACTGTGTTAACCACAACCAACATGCTGGATCTCTGTTTAGTTGTCACTGAGTTAACCACAACCAACATGCTGGATCTCTGTTTAGTTGTCACTGTGTTAACCACAACCAACATGCTGGATCTCTGTTTAGTTGTCACTGTGTTAAGCACAACCAACATGCTGGATCTCTGTTTAGTTGTCACTGTGTTAACCACAACCAACATGCTGGATCTCTGTTTAGTTGTCTCTGTGTTAACCACAACCAACATGCTGGATCTCTGTTTAGTTGTTACTGTGTTAACCACAACCAACATGCTGGATCTCTGTTTAGTTGTCACTGTGTTAACCACAACCAACATGCTGGATCTCTGTTTAGTTGTCACTGTGTAAACCACAACCAACATGCTGGATCTCTGTTTAGTTGTTACTGTGTTAACCACAACCAACATGCTGGATCTCTGTTTAGTTGTCACTGTGTTAACCACAACCAACATGCTGGATCTCTGTTTAGTTGTCACTGTGTAAACCACAACCAACATGCTGGATCTCTGTTTAGTTGTTACTGTGTTAACCACAACCAACATGCTGGATCTCTGTTTAGTTGTCACTGTGTTAACCACAACCAACATGCTGGATCTCTGTTTAGTTGTCACTGTGTTAACCACAACCAACATGCTGGATCTCTGTTTACAGGGGTCAGTGCTCTAAAATGAGTCTCTCTGGGGAGAGAGAGGAGGGGGCCCCTGCCTCCAAAATGCATCTCTCTGGGGGACATGACACCAAAGCTAAGAGGTGAGATAACAATTTTATGAATAATTCATTAAGTTTATTTCCTAAATAAATAGCTATCTTAAGGTGAATGCACTTACTGTAAATCTCTCTGGATAAGAGCATCTGCTAAATCAGGGGTTCTCAATCCGGGGTCTGCAGAGGTACTGCAGGGGTTCTGCAGGAAGCGCGGGGAGTGGTGGTGTATCCAGGGAGAAAACTAAACTAATATTCTGAAATGTCATTGTGGTCTTATGTTCCCATCTATTGGAATTATTTAGCAACTGCAGTAGTACTGAAAAAATGTGTTATTCCTTACTAAAGTAGTAATTACTGAGAATTACTAGTTAATTGTATCACTTACAATCATAAAATAACAACTTATACCATAACAAACAATTAAACTGACATAAACCAAAATCACTATATATGTAGTTATTTAGTTAATTACCAAATTGAGCCGGTCGGTCACATTTGAGAGTGAGGTATATAGCATTTTGCAAGAAAAAACATGATTTTTGTCTCTCTGAAATGAAACCATCAAGTGATAGATTTTAAACAAATCCTTGTCTGTGAGAGATGTAATAATTAATACATAATTTCATTAAACAATAAAAGCTCATTTCTGTAAAGTGATATGTTGCGTTTTGGAACTCTTCTTATGTTTCCCATCTGAGATCAGAGTAGATGAGAGATGTAATGTTTGTCTCTGTTGTGTTGAAGTCCAATCAAGCAGGAGAGACCAGCCTCCCCTATACCCAGCTGTGTGTCCATGAAGAGTGACCTGTCTATGAATCTTCCTATATCCTTTAGAGAGGGAGACTTTTCTACTGAACAAAGGTAAGAAGAACTCATGGGTCATGGTCAGTGAGTTAAACAACACTGTCTCTAGTCATTTCTCCTCTCCCATTTTCACATTTTCTTTTGGTTGTTTTCATAATCCATAGGCTAATACTGTCCATTTTCATAGTCCTAAAATAATGTTAAACAAACACAACATTCCCTTTGTGTGTGTGTGTGTGTGTGTGTGTGTGTGTGTGTGTGTGTGTGTGTGTGTGTGTGTGTGTGTGTGTGTGTGTACTCCCTGGATGAGGAGATGTAATCTCATGTTCTGTCCACAGAAACCAACATGAGAGATCAGAGTCAGAGATTCTCAGTGGTCAGTCTTCCCAGAGTCATCAAACAGACCTGGACTCTATATTCAGTGTATGTGATCCTGTTATGTACTTTTGTTTTTGTTTACCTCAAGTAAAGTTGATCTGTCAATTATTCATTAATGTGTTAATGAGAAAGCATTTCTTCTCTTGCTTAACTTATTTACTTGATTTATTTTAGTTGCTTGAAGAGAAAATTATGACATTTGTGAAGAACGAGCTGAAGATGTTCAAGAGGATTCTTAGTCCAGAACTCCCAGAATGCTTTGAGAGTCAGAAGCAGGATGAGGAAGTGGTGGATGCTGAAGATGAGAAGCAGGAGAGCAGTGCCAGAGAGGGGGCTCTGAAGATCACACTGCACGTCCTGAGGAAAATGAACCAGAAGGAGCTCGCTGACACACTGGAGAAATGTAAGATCTGTCTGCCTCATGTTGAATGATGTTTTATAACATTTAAAAGCTGTGGCTAAAGTACAGCTAAAGTAGCTGTGTAACTCAATGATATTGTATCAGCCTTAACACAACACCTAGTGGCCTCATCAAGTAGCAGAAGGGATGTGTTGTGTTGATTAATTTAGAGAGAGAGAGACAGAGACAGTGAGACAACATTAATAATACCATCAATAACACCAATAATAATATAATCAGTCACACCAGTCTGGAATGCATTAAGAAAACATTTACACATTTATACAGTCAGTTAAGAGAATAAATTATTATTTAAAAACTTTAACAGTCCTTCAATACTGTAGACATTAAAACAGATGTAATATTAATATCCTCTGTGTTATTTCTAGATTCAGATGAGCTTGCTGTGATTTGCCAACGTGAACTCAAATCTAATCTAAAGAAGAAGTTTCAATGTGTATTTGAGGGAATCGCTAAACAAGGAAACCCAACACTTCTCAATCAGATCTACACAGAGCTCTACATCACAGAGGGTGGAACAGGACAGGTCAATAATGAACATGAGCTGAGACAGATTGAGACAACAACCAGGAAACAAGCAAGACCAGAGACTGCAATCAAATGTAACGACATCTTCAAACCCTTAACTGGACAAGACAAACTTATCAGAACTGTGCTGACAAAGGGAGTCGCTGGCATTGGAAAAACAGTCTCTGTGCAGAAGTTCATTCTGGACTGGGCTGAAGGAAAAGCAAATCAGGATGTTCAATTTGTGTTTTCATTCCCTTTTCGGGAGCTGAATTTGATGAAAGAGGACAAACACACTTTCATTGAACTTCTTAATCACTTCTCAATGGAAACCAAACAATCAAGAATCTCCATCTACAACAAGTACAAAGTTCTGTTCATCTTTGATGGTCTGGATGAGTGCCGACTGCCCCTAGACTTCCAGAAGAACGAGATCTGTTGTGACGTCACAGAGTCAACCTCAGTGGATGTTCTGCTGACAAATCTCATCAAGGGAAATCTGCTTTCCTCTGCTCTCCTCTGGATAACTACCCGACCTGCAGCAGCCAATAGGATCCCTTCAGAGTGTGTTGACCAGGTGACAGAGGTACGAGGGTTCAATGACCCACAGAAGGAGGAGTACTTCAGGAAGAGATTCAGCGATGAGGACCTGGCCAACAGAATCATCTCACACATAAAGACATCAAGGAGCCTCCACATCATGTGCCACATTCCAGTCTTCTGTTGGATTTCTGCAACAGTCCTTGAAAACCTGCTGAAACTTAAGAGAGAAGAGATGCCCAAGACTCTGACTGAGATGTACACACACCTTGTGGTGTTTCATACCAAACAGAAGAATGAAAAGTATCTTGGGAAAGAAGAGACAGGTCCACACTGGAATAAAGAGAGCATTCTGTCACTGGGAAAACTGGCTTTTCAACAGCTTGTGAATGGCAATCTGATTTTCTATGAAGAAGACCTGAAAGAGGCTGGCATTGATGTCAATGAAGCCTCGGTGTACTCAGGATTGTGCACACAGCTCTTTAAAGAGGAATTTTCGCTGTACCAGGACAAGGTGTACTGCTTCGTTCATCTGAGCATTCAGGAGTTTCTGGCTGCTGTATATGTGTTCCTCTCATTCATCAACAACAATGAGAATCTAATGGCCGAACCGCAATCAACGTCCAGGAACCTTTCTGCGCTGTTCAGAGACAAGTCTGAAGTTTCTTTCTACAAAAGTGCTGTGGATAAAGCCTTACACAGTGAGACGGGAAACCTGGACCTGTTCCTCCGCTTCCTTCTGGGACTCTCACTGAAGTCCAATCAGAAGCACTTACGAGGTCTACTGACAAAGACAAGAAGTAGCTCAAAGACCCATGAAAAAACAGTCAAGTACATCAAGGAGAAGATCAGGGAGAATCTCTCTCCAGAGAGGAGCATAAATCTGTTCCACTGTCTGAATGAACTGAATGACCATTCTCTAGTGGAGGAGATCCAAAGCTACCTGAGCTCAGGAAGTGTCTCAAAACCCAACCTGTCACCTGCACAGTGGTCAGCTCTGGTCTTTGTGTTGCTGACTTCAGAAAAGGAGCTGGATGTGTTTGACCTGAATAAATACTCCAGATCAGAGAAAGGTCTTCTGAGCATGCTGCCAGTGGTCAAAGCCTCCAGAGCTGTTCTGTGAGTACATAAAATGACATATAAGAAGTATTCATCAGGAAGAAATATTCAGGTTAAAGAAAAATATGCATTATAATATGTGTATAATATTATATTGAAAACATTGAATAAATGCATTGATTTTCACATTAGTATAGTATAACAATATGACCATACAATTCTAGGAGACAGAAGAAGAATCTATATGTTGTTTGGGAGAATTAACCAAATGCATCTGCCATTGTCCTTCTACACTAAATTAACAATGTGTTTGAAGTCATGATCTCTTTGTCTCCAAAGAATAGCAGTGTGGTTTTAATATGATTAGACTCTTTGCAGGCTGTCAGGCTGTGGAGTCACAGAGGAAGGCTGTGATTCTCTGGTCTCAGCTCTGAGGTCAAACCCCTCACACCTGAGAGAGCTGGACCTGAGTAACAATGACCTGAAGGATTCAGGAGTGAAGCTGCTCTCTGCTGTACTGGGGAATCCCCACTGTAAACTGGAGACTCTGAGGTCAGTATTATCAGATATGAAAGTACTTTATGCATGTAGTTCTCCCATTTGAAAAAGTCGTAATTATTCGGACATATTACTTATAGTGTATTAAAGTAGTCATAAGTTTAGCATGTTGTCCCATATTCCATGCCTGCTGTCACGTTTCTCTAAGACAGAACCCAGAAGCAGACCAGGACAAGGTGAGTAAAATGAAGGTGAGTATTTATTGGTAGTCTTGATGTGTAATTTGAGTGATCCAGGAGACGAAGCGGAGGTGAGTTGATGAGAGTAGATGGGAGGATTCAATGACGTCACTGTATCCACCGACGGCCAGGCAAGGGAGTTGAATGTTCCGGGAGGATGACTGTAGACAGAGTAAACGGGGGGGGGGAGTAACCAGTAACAAGAACAAAACAACAAGACTAGCTCAGGAAACATGAGGCTGTTCGTTGCTAACGATCCAGCAGGGAATGGATGTCAGCTCAGGGCTTATGAAGAGGTGATGATCAGGACCAGGTGTGCAGAAGGTTGATGAGATGCAGGTGTAGGGTAATCACTAGATCTCCCGCCTAACTTCGTCGCCTGGCAACCAGACAGGGTAATAATATCACTAGATCTCCCGCCTAACTTCGTTGCCTAGCAACCAGATAGGTTTCTGAACGCACCCTTAGACTCCAAACAGAAAACAGTCAGCTCAGGCAGAAACAGACTCAGGAAGCGGGATTCCTGACACCTGCAGTGATTACATCAAGCTTGTGATTCTACTAACAAAGATCAAACCCCCTCTGTTATTGGTAATTGTGAGAGGTTAGCATGTTTTGTTGTATCCTCTGTTATTGGTAATGGTGAGAGGTTAGCATGTTTTGTTGTAGCCTCTGTTATTGGTAATGGTGAGAGGTTAGCATGTTTTGTTGTAGCCTCTGTTATTGGTAATGGTGAGAGGTTAGCATGTTTTGTTGTAGCCTCTGTTATTGGTAATGGTGAGAGGTTAGCATGTTTTGTTGTATCCTCTGTTATTGGTAATGGTGAGAGGTTAGCATGTTTTGTTGTAGCCTCTGTTATTGGTAATAGTGAGAGGTTAGCATGTTTTGTTGTAGCCTCTGTTATTGGTAATGGTGAGAGGTTAGCTGTTTTGTTGTAGACTCTGTTATTGGTAATGGTGAGAGGTTAGCATGTTTTGTTGTATCCTCTGTTATTGGTAATGGTGAGAGGTTAGCATGTTTTGTTGTATCCTCTGTTATTGGTAATGGTGAGAGGTTAGCATGTTTTGTTGTAGCCTCTGGTATTGGTAATGGTGAGAGGTTAGCATGTTTTGTTGTAGCCTCTGTTATTGGTAATGGTGAGAGGTTAGCATGTTCTGTTGTGGCCTCTGTAACTTTCTCACTCATTCTGATTCATGATTTATTCATGATTTTTCTTAATCATGGCATCATCAGAATTTAATTTTTAATCGTCAATCACATACAGTTGAAGTCGGAAGTGTACATACACTTAGGTTGGAGTTATTAAAACGTGTTTTTGAACCTCTCCACAAATTTCTTGTTAACAAACTATATAGTTTTGGCAAGTCGTTTAGGACATCTACTTTGTGCATGACACAAGTAATTTTTGAAACAATTGATTACAGACAGATTATTTCACTTATAATTCACTGTATCACAATTCCAGTGGGTCAGAAGTTTACATACACTAAGTTGACTGTGCCTTTAAACAGCTTGGAAAATTCCAGAAAATTATGTCATGGCTTTAGAAGCATCTGATAGACTAATTGACATAATTTGGATGTATTTCAAGGCCTACCTTCAAACTCAGTGCCTCTTTGCTTGACATCATGGGAAAATGAAAAGGAATCAGCCAAAATCTCAGAAAAAAAATTGTAGACCTCCACAAGTCTGCTTCATCCTTGGGAGCAATTTCCAAACGCCTGAAGGTAACACGTTAAATCAATAGTACGCAAGTCTAAACACCATGGGACCACACAGCCATCATACCATCCCAACTGTGAAGCACGGCGGTGGCAGCATCATGTTGTGGGGGTGCTTTGCTGCAGGAGGGACTGGCGCACTTCACAAAATAGATGGCATCATGAGGCAGGAAAATTGTGGATATATTGAAGCAACATCTCGAGACATCAGTCAGGAAGTTAAAGCTTGGTCACAAATGGGTCTTCCAAATGGACAATGACCCCAAGCATACTTCCAAAGTTGTGGCAAAATGGATTAAGGACAACAAAGTCAAGGTATTGGAGTGGCCATCACAAAACCTTGACCTCAATCCTATAGAAAATTTGTGGGCAGAACTGAAAAAGCGTGTGCGAGCAAGAGGCCTACAAACCTGACTCAGTTACACCAGCTCTTTCAGGAGGAATGGGCCAAAATTCACCCAACTTATTGTGGGAAGCTTGTAGAAGGCTACCCGAAACGTTTAACCCAAGTTAAACCATTTAAAGGCAATGCTACCAAATACTAATTGAGTGTATGTAAACTTCTGACCCACTGGGAATGTGATGAAAGAAATAAAAGCTGAAATTAATCATTCTCTCTACTATTATTCTAACATTTCACATTCTTAAAATAAAGTGGTGATCCTAACTGACTTAAGACAGGGGACTTTTACTAGGATTAAATGTCAGGAATTGTAAAAATGGAGTTTAAATGTATTTGGCTAAGGTGTATGTAAACTTCTGACTTCAACTGTATGTATTAAAATACCCTCAAATAAAAGGTGACATTATATACTGTCACCTCATATGAAACATTTGATCTGAAATCCAAAATGTTGGAGTACAGAGCCACATTTAAAATGTTATCTTCACTGTCAAAATAGATATGTGTGGACTGTATACTCAATACAATCTAAATCTGATACCTCACTGTCTGTCTTTTGACTGATATTGATTTTAAACTGGTCTGGGCAGTCTACTCAAATATTTGTACTATACATGTTTCTATCTGCAGGCAATACTTTGATCATTTGTCATTTTTAATGATGATACATTAATTTACGAATAGATATGGCAGGTTTCAGGACACTGATATCTGAAAAATGTTGAAAAATTATACTGCCACTATTTTCACCACCAAAGCATAGCAGTGTGATTTTAATTTGATTTGACTCTTTGCAGGCTGTCAGGCTGTCTAGTCACAGAGGAAGGCTGTGCTTCTCTGGTCTCAGCTCTGAGGTCAAACCCCTCACACCTGAGAGAGCTGGACCTGAGTAACAATGACCTGAAGGATTCAGGAGTGAAGCTGCTCTCTGCTGGACTGGGGAATCCCCACTGTAAACTGGAGACTCTGAGGTCAGTATTCCTGTAGTTGGTCAACAAGTGATAACTGTTCACCAGATCCACATGTGTTTACCAGACACACATAGTCCACACCATATGTGTTTGGACAGTGAAGCTTACAGTTTTAAATGTGGTGCTATGCTCCAGCCTTTTGGATTTGAGATGTTTCATATTAGGTGACAGTACAGAATGTCACCTTTTAGTTGAGGGTATTTTCATACATATCTGTTTTACCATTTAGAAATTAAAGCACTTTCTGTACGTAGTTCTCCCATTTGAAGAAGTCTTAATTATTTGGACAAATTCACTTATATTGTATTAAAGTAGTCGTAAGTTTAGTATTTAGTCCCATGTTCCATGCCTGCAGTGATTACATCAAGCTTGTGATTCTACAAACTTGTTGAATTCATTTTTCAGTTTGTTTTGGTTGTGTTTTGGATGATGTTTTTCCTAATAGAAACTGATCGGTGAATAATGTCCTGTCATTTTGGAGTCACTTTACTTGTATTGTCAGTAAGAATAGAAGATGTTTCTGAACACTTCTACATTCATGTGGATGCTACCATGATTATGAATAATCATGAATGAATCGTGAATAATGAGAAATTTACAGAGGCACAAAGATCAGACCCCCTCTGTTATTGGTGTTA
This sequence comes from Salmo salar, assembly GCF_965601325.2. Taxonomy (NCBI): domain Eukaryota; kingdom Metazoa; phylum Chordata; class Actinopteri; order Salmoniformes; family Salmonidae; genus Salmo; species Salmo salar. The sequence continues at coordinate 2,855,504 of NW_027675333.1, forward strand.
TTCTGTATACTTCTGGCCCTTCTTTGGACACGGTGTTAACTAACCTCTAGACGAGCTTCAATGCCATACAGCTCTCCTTCCGTGGCCACCAACTGCTCTTAAATACAAGTAAAACTAAATGCATGCTCTTCAACCGATCGCTGCCTGCACCTGCACGCCTGTCCAGCATCACTACTCTGGAAGGTTGTGACTTAGAATATGTGGACAACTACAAATACCTAGGTGTCTGGTTAGACTGTAAACTCTCCTTCCAGACTCACTATAAGCATCTCCAATCCAAAAATAAATCTAGAATTGGCTTCCTATTTCGCAACATAGCATCCTTCACTCATGCTGCCAAACATACCCTTATAAAACTGACCATCCTACCGATCCTCGACTTCTGCGATGTCATTTACAAAATAGCCTCCAATACCCTACTCAATAAATTGGATGCAGTCTATCACAGTGCCATTCGTTTTGTCACCAAAGCCCCATATACTACCCACCACTGCGACCTGTACGCTCTCGTTGGTTGACCCTCGCTTCATACTCGTCGCCAAACCCACTGGCTCCAGGTCATCTACAAGACCCTGCTAGGTAAAGTCCCCCCTTATCTCAGCTCACTGGTCATCATAGCAGCACCCACCTGTAGCACGCGCTCCAGCAGGTATATCTCTCTGGTCACCCCCAAAGCCAACACCTCCTTTGGCCGCCACTTCTTCCAGTTCTCTGCTGCCAATGACTGGAACGAACTACAAAAATCTCTAAAACTGGAAACACTTATCTCCCTCACTAGCTTTAAGCACCAGCTGTCAGAGCAGCTCACAGATTACTGCACCTGTACATAGCCCATCTATAACTTAGCCCAACTACTTCTTCCCCTACTGTATTTATTTATTTATTTAGCTCCTTTGCACCCCATTATTTCTACTTTGCACTTTCTTCCACTGCATATCTACCATTCCAGTGTTTTACTTGCTATATTGTATTTACTTTGCCACCATGGCCTTTTTTTGCCTTTACCTCCCTTATTTCACTTAATTTGCTCACATTGTATATAGACTTATTTTTCTACTGTATTATTGACTGTATGTTTGTGTAATACCCTTGTTTGAACCAAGTATTGAGTTTATTTGTTATAATTAATTGGTATTATATTTAAAAGATGATTGAATTGCTCCTAAACTGTAATGTTGTTAATGCATTATGCTTTTTGAAGAAATATTTATTTAATGTATAAGTGAATAGTTTGTTTTACTTTGAAGTTTAAGTTTTGACCAATAAGGTCGCTTGTTAAGTTGTGGCCAATGGGAGTTGACCTGGTTAACGGGAGGGAAAAAGACGTTGATGAAAGGATGGACGTTTTACCTCAGGACGGTTGGTGAAGAAAAATTATAAAAGAAGACGACAGAACTACAACAAAACCCATAGCTACTAAGACATGAAGGGAAATACATGTTTTATTTAATAAAAGAGTTGTTATAATTTAGTTAAAACTTAGTAAAGACTGAATCTACCGTCTCGTTGTGGAGGTATTAGCCAGCATTGAGGTTAGCCTAGCATCGTGTCACACCGGGAGATAATTGCTTGGGAAGCTTAAAGAGTTCGTGTTGCCATGGGGATATCGGTTACGGCTAAGGAGTACTGTCTGCATGGGTAGCTGTGCTTGCCTTGGACTTGGTGAGGAAACCAGCATGGAACTGCCATACTTCGCTGAGGGAATATCCACCAAGTAGTGAGTAACCACAATGTGAGGTGCTTATAAATAAATACATTGGTAATGGTGAGAAGTTAGCATGTTTTGTTGTAGCCTCTGTTATTGGTAATGGTGAGAGGTTAGCATGTTTTGTTGTATCCTCTGTTATTGGTAATGGTGAGAGGTTAGCATGTTTTGTTGTATCCTCTGTTATTGGTAATGGTGAGAGGTTAGCATGTTTTGTTGTAGCCTCTGTTATTGGTAATGGTGAGAGGTTAGCGTGTTTTGTTGTAGCCTCTGTAACTTTCACACTCATTAT
>NW_027675333.1:2862500-2883079 GCF_965601325.2 Salmo salar
AGAGGTGGGGTTTCAGGTGTCTCCGGAAGGTGGTGATTGACTCCGCTGTCCTGGCGTCGTGAGGGAGCTTGTTCCACCATTGGGGTGCCAGAGCAGCGAACAGTTTAGACTGGGCTGAGCGGGAACTGTGCTTCCTCAGAGGTAGGGAGGCGAGCAGGCCAGTGGTGGATGAACGCAGTGCCCTTGTTTGGGTGTAGGGCCTGATCAGAGCCTGAAGGTATGGAGGTGCCGTTCCCTTCACAGCTCCGTAGGCAATCACCATGGTCTTGTAGCGGATGCGAGCTTCAACTGGAAGCCAGTGGAGAGAGCGGAGGAGCGGGGTGACGTGAGAGAACTTGGGAAGGTTGAGCACCAGACGGGCTGCGGCGTTCTGGATGAGTTGTAGGGGTTTAATGGCACAGGCAGGGAGCCCAGCCAACAGCGAGTTGCAGTAATCCAGACGGGAGATGACAAGTGCCTGGATTAGGACCTGCGCCGCTTCCTGTGTGAGGCAGGGTCGTACTCTACGAATGTTGTAGAGCATGAACCTACAGGATCGGGTCACCGCCTTGATGTTAGTGGAGAACGACAGGGTGTTGTCCAGGATCACACCAAGGTTCTTAGCACTCTGGGAGGAGGACACAAGGGAGTTGTCAACCGTGATGGCGAGATCATGGAACGGGCAGTCCTTCCCCGGGAGGAAGAGCAGCTCCGTCTTGCCGAGGTTCAGCTTGAGCTGGTGATCCGTCATCCACACTGATATGTCTGACAGACATGCAGAGATGCGATTCGCCACCTGGTTATCAGAAGGGGGAAAGGAGAAGATTAATTGTGTGTCGTCTGCATAGCAATGATAGGAGAGACCATGTGAGGATATGACAGAGCCAAGTGACTTGGTGTATAGCGAGAATAGGAGAGGGCCTAGAACAGAGCCCTGGGGGACACCAGTGGTGAGAGCGCATGGTGCGGAGACAGATTCTCGCCATGCCACCTGGTAGGAGCGACCTGTCAGGTAGGACGCAATCCAAGCGTGGGCCGCGCCCGAGATGCCCAACTCGGAGAGGGTGGAGAGGAGGATCTGATGGTTCACAGTATCAAAGGCAGCAGATAGGTCTAGAAGGATGAGAGCAGAGGAGAGAGAGTTAGCTTTAGCAGTGCGGAGAGCCTCCGTGACACAGAGAAGAGCAGTCTCAGTTGAATGCCCAGTCTTGAAACCTGACTGATTAGGATCAAGAAGGTCATTCTGAGAGAGATAGCAGGAGAGCTGGCCAAGGACGGCACGTTCAAGAGTTTTGGAGAGAAAAGAAAGAAGGGATACTGGTCTGTAGTTGTTGACATCGGAGGGATCGAGTGTAGGTTTTTTCAGAAGGGGTGCAACTCTCGCTGAGGAGGCAGAATCAGGAGATAGGTTGGAGAAGGTTTGAGCAGAGGGAAGAGATGATAGGATGGAAGAGGAGAGAGTAGCGGGAGAGAGAGAGCGAAGGTTGGGATGGCGCAATACCATCCGAGTAGGGGCAGAGTGAGAAGTGTTGGATGAGAGCAAGAGGGAAATGGATACAAGGTAGTGGTCGGAGATTTGGAGGGGAGTTGCAATGAGATTAGTGGAAGAACAGCATCTAGTAAAGATGAGGTCAAGCGTATTGCCTGCCTTGTGAGTAGGGGGGGAAGGTGAGAGGGTGAGGTCAAAAGAGGAGAGGAGTGGAAAGAAGGAGGCAGAGAGGAATGAGTCAAAGGTAGACGTGGGGAGGTTAAAGTCACCCAGAACTGTGAGAGGTGAGCCATCCTCAGGAAAGGAACTTATCAAGGCGTCAAGCTCATTGATGAACTCTCCAAGGGAACCTGGAGGGCGATAAATGATAAGGATGTTAAGCTTGAAAGGGCTGGTAACTGTGACAGCATGGAATTCAAATGAGGAGATAGACAGATGGGTCAGGGGAGAAAGAGAGAATGTCCACTTGGGAGAGATGAGGATTCCAGTGCCACCACCCTGCTGGCTCGATGCTCTCGGGGTATGCGAGAACACGTGGGCAGACGAAGAGAGAGCAGTAGGAGTAGCAGTGTTATCTGTGGTAATCCATGTTCCCGTCAGCGCCAGGAAGTCTAGGGACTGGAGGGTAGCATAGGCTGAGATGAACTCAGCCTTGTTTGCTGCAGACCGGCAGTTCCAGAGGCTGCCGGAGACCTGGAACTCCACGTGGGTCGTGCGCGCTGGGACCACCAGGTTAGAGTGGCAGCGGCCACGCGGTGTGAAGCGTTTGTATGGCCTGTGCAGAGAGGAGAGAACAGGGATAGACAGACACATAGTTGACAAGCTACAGAAGTGTTGTTTCTTGTATTATTGTCTCCTGTGTCTTTAGAGAACTGTTTCACTTTGATATCCTTTTTCTTCTGTCCTGATTTTCTCTTTCTTTTCTTCTGTTAACTAGATATTCTTTGTTGTTCTTCGTTAGCTAGCTAGCTTCTTCCAAAAGAGTCCCTAGCAACTGCTTAGCAACTGGTAAACAATTCAGCTTGCTAAGATAACTACAATTTTATGAAAAATAGTTATTTTTCAAAAGCCTATCTTCTTTGTTTGTTGCTTGTTTTTTCTCCTATTCAGTCTTGCAGTTTTCTTTTGCTTTTTTCCGATGTACTTCACTCTAAAAACCATGTAAATTTCAATATTTGTAGGAGCTCATTTTTCAGCTGCTGCTGCTCAAATTGGAGTTCCGGAACAGTATAACATGTGATCATTCAACAAGTCTCAAGTTACCTTAACTGCTCCTTTTGATACCTAGAAACATCTACATTAAATGAATTAGTGAAAAGTGAGTTAACATTCTAATGTGAATGATGATGATTTCTAATATTGTATCTGGTTTCATCCATCAGATGTCTGTGATCTCACACTGGACCTAAACACAGTAAACAGACACCTCTCTCTGTCTGAGGAGAACAGAAAGGTGACATGTAGGAGAGAGAAGCAGCCGTATCCTGATCACCCAGAGAGATTTGAGGACTGGAGACAGGTGCTGTGTGGAGAGGGTTTGACTGGGCGCTGTTACTGGGAGGTAGAGTGGAGTGGGAGAGGGGAGGTTGAGTGGAGTGGGGGGGCTGTTATAGGAGTGACATATAAAGGAATCAACAGGAGAGGAGTGGTTAAGTACTGTTGTCTTGGATCCAATGACAAGTCCTGGAGTCTGTTCTGCTATGACAACAGTTACTCTGCCTGTCACAATAATAACTCCACTACCATAGATGTCCCCTCCTCCAGCTCCCACAGAGTAGGAGTGTATCTGGACTGGTCAGCCGGCACTCTGTCCTTCTATAGAGCCTCCTCTGACACACTGACCCACCTGATCACATTCACCTCCACATTCACTGAGCCCCTCTATCCAGGGTTTTGGGTTTATTCTGTTGGCTCTTCAGTGTCCCTGAAATAATAACTGGACACACACACACACACACACACACACACACACACACACACACACACACACACACACACACACACACACACACACACACACACACACACACACACACACACACACACACTGGACAAACACACACACACACACACACACACACACACTGGACACACACACAAACACACACACACAAACACACACAAACACACACACACACACTGGACACACAAACTGGGCACACACACACTGGACACACACACACACACACACACACTGAACACACACTGAACACACACAAACTGGACACAAAATGGACACACACACTCAACACACACACTGAACAAACACACACAAACACATTCTGGACACACGCACACTGGACAAACGAAAACACACACACACTCACACACATACACACACACACACTGGACACACACACACACACACACACACACACTGGACACACACACACACACACACACACACACACACACACACACACACACACTGGTCAAACAAAAATACACACACACACACACACACACACACTGGACACACACACACACACACACTGGACAAACAAAGTGGACAAACACACACACTGGACACACACACACACAAACACTGGATACACACAGACACACACACACTGGACACACACACTAGACAAACACACACACACACACACACTGGACTCACACACACACACTGGACACACACACACACTGGACACACACACACTGGACACACACACACACATACTGGACACACACACACACACTGGACACACACACACACACTGGACACACACACACACACTGGACACACACACACACACACACTGGACACACACACACACACACACACACTGGACACACACACACACACACACACACTGGACAAACACACACACACACACACACTGGACAAACACACACACACACACACACTGGACAAACACACACACACACACACTGGACAAACACACACATACACACACTGGACAAACACACACACAAACACACTGGACAAACACACACACACACACACACACACACACACACACACACTGGACAAACACACACACACACTGGACAAACACACACACACTGGACTCACACACACACACACACTGGACTCACACACACTGGACTCACACACACTGGACACACACACACACACACTGGACACACACACACACACACACATTGGACACACACACACACACACTGGACACACACACACACACACTGGACACACACACACAAACACTGGACAAACACACACACACACACACACACACTGGACAAACACACACACACACACACTGGACAAACACACACACACACTGGACAAACACACACACACACTGGACAAACACACACACACACACACACTGGACAAACACACACACACACACACACACACTGGACAAACACACACACACTGGACAAAAACAAACACACACACACACACACACACACACACACTGGACAAACACACACACACACACACTGGACAAACACACACACACACACACACACACACACACACACACACACACACACTGGACAAACACACACACACACACACACACACACACAAAAACACACACACACACACAAACACACACACACTGGACACACACAAACACACACACACAAACACACACAAACACACACACTGGACACACAAACTGGGCACACACACACACACACTGGACACACACACACACACACTGGACACACACACACACACACACACACACACACACACACACTGAACACACACTGAACACACACTGAACACACACAAACTGGACACAAAATGGACACACACACTCAACACACACACTGAACAAACACACACAAACACATTCTGGACACACGCACACTGGACAAACGAAAACACACACAGACTCACACACATACACACACACACACTGGACACACACACACACACACACACACACACACACACTGGACACACACACACACACACACACACACACTGGTCAAACAAAAATACACACACACACACACACACACACACACTGGACACACACACACACACACACTGGACAAACAAAGTGGACAAACACACACACTGGACACACACACACACAAACACTGGATACACACAGACACACACACACTGGACACACACACTAGACAAACACACACACACACACACTGGACTCACACACACACACTGGACACACACACACACTGGACACACACACACACACACTGGACACACACACACACACACTGGACACACACACACACACTGGACACACACACACACACTGGACACACACACACACACTGGACACACACACACACACACACACACACTGGACACACACACACACACACACACTGGACAAACACACACACACACACACACTGGACAAACACACACACACACACACACACTGGACAAACACACACACACACACACTGGACAAACACACACACACACACACTGGACAAACAGTAACATTCTCAGAACATACTGCACTTGTTTTATCCTGTTTTAGATGTATCCTCTGTTTAAACATTTAAACTCTTACAATAACACTGTTAAAATACCAATGTGATCATTTCTTGTCTTTTATGTTGGAAAAACTAATTGTACAATTATATGTGGACATACGCTCCATAGTTGTACAAGTATACATGGTTATATTGTACTTTTCATAATAAAACATACTTGAAACAAGAAAAAGCATGTTAATAGTGGAAACAGTTTTGTTATTGATTTTTACATTGCTTCTCTCTGTCTCATGTTGACGTTTGGCATGAATCTTGACCTGGAGGCAGAACTGTGCGATTTCCTCTAGATATGTCAGCTGCAAAGTCAGAATTGGCTGTGGAAAATGTTGTTTTATGGTCTTAATTTAAGGGAAGGATTAGCAGTGTGGTTGAGGTTAGGATTAAAATCGGATTATATTACTTTGTGCCTGTGCAAGCTAGTGAATATTTTGCTGAACTGCCTCCAGGGCAAGATTCATGACAATAAATGCCAACTGCCTCCAGGGCAAGATTCATGACAATAAATGCAACCTGCCTCCCAGTCATCCCCTCCTTATCTTTACAAGGCTGCAGAACATGCAAGCTAGTGATGTGGGGGTTCTCTCATAACCCTCAGTCCCCAGGTGGGTAGATGGCAGGTTGAATAAAGAGAAGCTAGTGATGTGGGGGTTCTCTCATAACCCTCAGTCTCCAGGTGGGTAGATGGCAGGTTGAATAAAGAGAAGCTAGTGATGTGGGGGTTCTCTCATAACCCTCAGTCCCCAGGTGGGTAGATGGCAGGTTGAATAAAGAGAAGCTAGTGATGTGGGGGTTCTCTCATAACCCTCAGTCCCCAGGTGGGTAGATGGCAGGTTGAATAAAGAGAAGCTAGTGATGTGGGGGTTCTCTCATAACCCTCAGTCCCCAGGTGGGTAGATGGCAGGTTGAATAAAGAGAAGCTAGTGATGTGGGGGTTCTCTCATAACCAGGTTGAATAAAAAGAAAACAATTCATAAAACAATCCATAAATGTATAATTTTTATGGCCCTCTTGGGTTGAGGAGTCATTATCTTCTAATCTAATCACAGCTGCCCCAGGGCCTCTTGGGTTGAGGAGTCATTCTCTTCTAACCTGATCACAGCTGCTCCAGGGCCTATTGGGTTGAGGAGTACAACATAATAGGGTGGGGGGGGGGGGGGGGGGGGTATAGGGAAGGTAGGGGAGAGGAGGGGGTATAGGGAAGGTAGGGGAGAGGAGGGGTGTATAGGGAAGGTAGGGGAGAGGAGGGGGTATAGGGAAGGTAGGGGAGAGGAGGGGGTATAGGGAAGGTAGGGGAGAGGAGGGGGGGTATAGAGAAGGTAGGGGAGAGGAGGGGGTATAGGGAAGGTAGGGGAGAGGAGGGGGTATAGGGAAGGTAGGGGAGAGGAGGGGGTATAGGGAAGGTAGGGGAGAGGAGGGGGTATAGGGAAGGTAGGGGAGAGGAGGGGGGGTATAGAGAAGGTAGGGGAGAGGAGAGGGTATAGGGAAGGTAGGGGAGAGGAGGTGGTAGGGGGGAAGGTAGGGGAGAGGAGGGGGTATAGGGAAGGTAGGGGAGAGGAGGGGGTATAGGGAAGGTAGGGGAGAGGAGGGGGTATAGGGAAGGTAGGGGAGAGGAGGGGGTATAGGGAAGGTAGGGGAGAGGAGGGGGTATAGGGAAGGTAGGGGAGAGGAGGGAGGACTTCCTCCATGTCAGGTAAGCAGCCTCCAAGTCTACCCTCACCAACTGACCAGACTGAGTGAGTTCTGAACATCCCTCTCTGTCCTCTGATGCTGCGTCCAAGTCTTCTTGGGTCTTTCTGGTGTCTCTGTCTTGACTCTTTAGTGAGTTTTTTCAGTTCTTTCCCAGGCTGCCTGAAAAACACAAAAAGATGGCACATTCATAAGAGTTATAAACTATCAAAATAAAGAGAGTCCCACACTCCATATATAAACTCCCAGTAATTTATTGGGTATTTACCAACGTTTCAGCATCACTGTGCCTTCTTCAGGGTGATGTCATCAATACTTGAACCAGGTTATGTCTTGAGGTTGGTCTTGAGAACTCGGTCAGGTGCACAGCTCACTCTATTTCCGGTCACAACCCGGTCACAACTTGCAGACTTGTTTACGCTGCTGTGCGTTTTTGTTGCCGATCTTACTTTGATACCTGACGGTTTTTTACTTTTTCATTACCGTATATTTTTACTTTTTCCCTCACTCAACTTTTTTCATTCAACTTTTTCACCCCGGAGGTTTTATCTGGACATGGTTCGTCAGGACTTCAAACAGCCGAAGCTAAGTAACATTAACATGATGCCTTCTAATTGCAGTCGTTGTACTTATAATATACAGGAGAACGATCGCCTTACGGCAAGGATAGCTGTGCTGCAAGCCCAGCTTCAGACGCGATCGTTAGGCAAGGGTAATTTCAGTGTAGGAAAGGATGAAACAGCGTCTGTGCCACCAGTAAGTACAGATAGTAACGTTAGTATAAACCCCCTCGCACGGTCCCCGCAGCCGGACATCTTTCTCATGGCTTCTGGAGGGAAACGCTGTTGGAATGCTCAACCGGTGTCGCTTATTCAGCCGACAGAAACTTTCAACCGGTTCTCCCCATTAAGCGAGTCGGAGTCGGAGGCCGAGACTTCTCTGGTCTCTACTCCTCCCGTTGCGGGGTCTGAGACGCCGACGGCTCCCACCATTAGCTCTGACAAATTGAAAACCCTAGTCATTGGCGACTCCATTACCCGCAGTATTAGACTTAAAACTAATCATCCAGCGATCATACACTGTTTACCAGGGGGCAGGGCTACCGACGTTAAGGCTAATCTAAAGACGGTGCTGGCTAAAGCTAAAACTGGCAAGTGTAGAGAGTATAGAGATATTGTTATCCACGTCGGCACCAACGATGTTAGGATGAAACAGTCAGAGGTCACCAAGCGCAACATAGCTTCAGCGTGTAAATCAGCTAGAAAGATGTGTCGGCATCGATTAATTGTCTCTGGCCCCCTCCCAGTTAGGGGGAGTGATGAGCTCTACAGCAGAGTCTCACAACTCAATCGCTGGTTGAACACTGTTTTCTGCCCCTCCCAAAAGATAGAATTTGTAGATAATTGGCCCTCTTTCTGGGACTCACCCACAAACAGGACCAAGCCTGGCCTGTTGAGGAGTGACGGACTCCATCCTAGCTGGAGGGGTGCTCTCATCTTATCTACGAACATAGACAGGGCTCTAACTCCTCTAGCTCCACAATGAAATAGGGTGCAGGCCAGGCAGCAGGCTGTTAGCCAGCCTGCCAGCTTAGTGGAGTCTGCCACTAGCACAGTCAGCGTAGTCAGCTCAGCTTTCCCCATTGAGACCGTGTCTGTGCCTCGATCTAGGTTGGGCAAAATTAAAAATGGCGGTGTTCGCTTTAGCAATCTCACTAGTATAAAGACCTCCTCCATTCCTGCCATTATTGAAAGAGATTGTGATACCTCACATCTCAAAATTGGGTTACTTAATGTTAGATCCCTCACTTCCAAGGCAGTTATAGTCAATGAACTAATCACTGATAATAATCTTGATGTGATTGGCCTGACTGAAACATGGCTTAAGCATGATGAATTTACTGTGTTAAATGAGAACTCACCCCCTGGTTACATTAGTGACCATACCCCCCGTGCATCCGGCAAAGGCGGAGGTGTTGCTAACATTTACGATAGCAAATTTCAATTTACAAAAAAAAAACAACAATGACGTTTTCGTCTTTTGAGCTTCTAGTCATGAAATCTATGCAGCCTACTCACTCACTTTTTATAGCTACTGTTTATAGGCCTCCTGGGCCATATGCGGTGTTCCTCACTGAGTTCCCTGAATTCCTATCGGATCTTGTAGTCATAGCAGATAATATTCAAATTTTTGGTGACTTTAACATTCACATGGAAAAGTCCACAGACCCACTCCAAAAGGCTTTCGGAGCCATCATCGACTCAGTGGGTTTTGTCCAACATGTCTCTGGACCTACTCACTGCCACAGTCATACTCTGGACCTAGTTTTGTCCCATGGAATAAATGTTGTGGATCTAAATGTTTTTCCTCATAATCCTGGACTATCGGACCACCATTTTATTACGTTTGCAATTGCAACAACTAATCTGCTCAGACCCCAACCAAGGAGCATTAAAAGTCGTGCTATAAATTCTCAGACAACCCAAAGATTCCTTGATGCCCTTCCAGACTGCCTCTGCCTACCCAAGGACGTCAGAGGACAAAAATCAGTTAACCACCTAACCGAGGAACTCAATTTAACCTTGCGCAATACCCTAGATGCAGTTGCACCCCTAAAAACTAAAAACATCTGTCATAAGAAACTAGCTCCCTGGTATACAGAAAATACACGAGCTCTGAAGCAAGCTTCCAGAAAATTGGAACCGAAATGGCGCCACACCAAACTGGAAGTCTTCCGACTAGCTTGGAAAGACAGTACCGTGCAGTATCGAAGAGCCCTTACTGCTGCTCGATCATCCTATTTTTCCAACTTAATTGAGGAAAATAAGAACAATCCTAAATTTCTTTTTGATACTGTCGCAAAGCTAACTAAAAAGCAGCCTTCGCAAATGGAGGATGGCTTTCACTTCAGCAGTAATAAATTTATGAACTTCTTTGAGGAAAAGATCATGATCATTAGAAAGCAAATTACAGACTCCTCTTTAAATCTGGGTATTCCTCCAAAGCTCCATTGTCATGAGTCTGCACAACTCTGCCAGGACCTAGGATCAAGGGAGATACTAAAGTGTTTTAGTACTATATCTCTTGACGCAATGATGAAAATAATCATGGCCTCCAAACCCTCAAGCTGCATACTGGACCCTATTCCAACTAAACTACTGAAAGAGCTGCTTCCTGTGCTTGGCCCTCCTATGTTGAACATAATAAACGGCTCTCTATCCACCGGATGTGTACCAAGCTCACTAAAAGTGGCAGTAATAAAGCCTCTCTTGAAAAAGCCGAATCTTGATCCAGAAATTATAAAAAACTATCGGCCTATATCGAATCTTCCATTCCTCTCAAAAATTTTAGAAAAAGCTGTTGCACAGCAACTCACTGCCTTCCTGAAGACAAACAATGTATACGAAACGCTTCAGTCTGGTTTTAGACCCCATCATAGCACTGAGGCTGCACTTGTGAAGGTGGTAAATTACCTTTTAATGACGTCAGACCGAGGCTCTGCATCTGTCCTCGTGCTCCTAGATCTTAGTGCCGCTTTTGATACCATCGATCACCACATTCTTTTGGAGAGATTGGAAACCCAAATTGGTCTACATGGACAAGTTCTGGCCTGGTTTAGATCTTATCTGTCGGAAAGATATCAGTTTGTCTCTGTGAATGGTTTGTCCTCTGACAAATCAATTGTAAATTTCGGTGTTCCTCAAGGTTCCGTTTTAGGACCACTATTGTTTTCACTATATATTTTACCTCTTGGGGATGTCATTCGAAAACATAATGTTAAATTTCACTGCTATGCGGACGACACACAGCTGTACATTTCAATGAAACATGGTGAAGCCCCAAAATTGCCCTCGCTAGAAGCCTGTGTTTCAGACATAAAGAAGTGGATGCCTGCAAACTTTCTACTTTTAAACTCGGACAAAACAGAGATGCTTGTTCTAGGTCCCAAGAAACAAAGAGATCTTCTGTTGAATCTGACAATTAATCTGGATGGTTGTACAGTCGTCTCAAATAAAACTGTGAAGGACCTCGGCGTTACTCTGGACCCTGATCTCTCTTTTGAAGAACATAACAAGACTGTTTCAAGGACAGCTGTTTTCCATCTACGTAACATTGCAAAAATCAGAAATTTTCTGTCCAAAAATGACGCAGAAAAATTAATCCATGCTTTTGTTACTTCTAGGCTGGACTACTGCAATGCTCTACTTTCCGGCTACCCGGATAAAGCACTAAATAAACTTCAGTTAGTGCTAAATACAGCTGCTAGAATCCTGACTAGAACCAAAAAATTTGATCATATTACCCCAGTGCTAGCCTCCCTACACTGGCTTCCTGTTAAAGGTTGAGACTGAGTCTGCATCTCTCACATTGGTAGGCAGACCATTCCATAAAAATGGAGCTCTATAGGAGAAAGCCCTACCTCCAGCCGTTTGCTTAGAAATTCTAGGGACAATTAGGAGGCCTGCGTCTTGTGACCGTAGCGTACGTGTAGGTATGTACGGCAGGACCAAATCGGAAAGATAGGTAGGAGCAAGCCCATGTAATGCTTTGTAGGTTAGCAGTAAAACATTGAAATCAGCCCTTGCCTTAACCTCTATGGGCTAGGTGGGACGCTAGCGTGCCACCCGTGGTGCACTCCATCAACAGCAGGTGCATTTCAAGAGCGGCAAATTTGAATCCAAATAAATGTCAAAATTCTAATTTTTCAAACATACAACTATTTTACACCCTTTGAAAGATAAACATCTCCTTAATCTAACCACGTTTTACGATTTCAAAAAGGTTTTACGGCGAAAGCATAAATTTAGAGTATGTTAGGACAGTACATTTACAAGAGTTGTGTGTAATGTTTTGTCAATTCAAAGACAGGGTCACCAAAACCATAAAACCAGCTAAAATGATGCACTAACCTTTTACAATCTCCATCAGATGACACTCCTAGGACATTATGTTAGACAATGCATGCATTTTTAGTTCTATCAAGTTCATATTTATATCCAAAAACAGCGTTTTACTATGGCATTGATGTTGAGGAAATCGTTTCCCTCCAATAACCGGCAGTCAAGTCAGCGTCACAAATTAAATAATTAAAATTAGAAAACATTGGTAAAATATTATATTGTCATTTAAAGAATTATAGATTTACATCTCTTGAACGCAATCAACTTGCCAGATTTAAAAATAACCTTACTGGGAAATCACACTTTGCAATAATCTGAGCACTGCGCCCAGAAAAATACGCGTTGCGATACAGACTAGACGTCATGTTGGGGAGATCTAAAATCGAAAATACTATGTAAATAATCCATTACCTTTGATTCTCTTCATCAGATGTCACTTCCAGGTATCACAGGTCCATAACGAATGTAGTTTTGTTCAAAAAAGCTCATCATTTATGTCCAAAAATCTCCGTCTTGTTAGCACATGATCTAAGCCAGCCGGACTTCTCGTCATGAACGAGGGGAAAAAATATATTTACGTTCGTTCAAACATGTCAAACGTTGTATAGCATAAATCATTAGGGCCTTTTTTAACCAGAACATGAATAATATTCAAGGTGGACGAATGCATACTCTTTTATAACGTATTGGAACGAGGGTACCCAACATGAACTCGCGCGCCAGGTGTCTAATGGGACATCATCGTTCCATGGCTCTTGTTCGGTCAGATCTCCCTCCAGAAGACTCAAAACACTTTGTAAAGGCTGGTGACATCTAGTGGAAGCAATAGGAAGTGCCAAAATATTCCTCAGCCCCTGTGTTTTTCAATGGGATAGGTTTAAAGGCAATACAACACATCAGGTATCCACTTCCTGTCAGAAAATGTCTCAGGGTTTTGCCTGCCAAATGAGTTCTGTTATACTCACAGACACCATTCAAACAGTTTTAGAAAATTTAGGGTGTTTTCTATCCATATGTAATAAGTATATGCATATTCTAGTTACTGGGTAGGAGTGGTAACCAGATTAAATCGAGTATGTTTTTTTATCCAGCCGTGTCAATACTGCCCCCTAGCCCTAACAGGTTAAGTCTTTACTGAAGACTTATCTCTTCAGTAGGTCCTATGATTAAGTATAGTCTGGCCCAGGAGTGTGAAGGTGAACGGAAAGGCTGGAGCAACGAACCGCCCTTGCTGTCTCTGCTTTGCCGGTTCCCCTCTTTCCACTGGGATTCTCTGCCTCTAACCCTTTTACAGGGGCTGAGTCACTGGCCTACTGGTGTTCTTCCATGCCGTCCATGGGAGGGGTGCGTCACTTGAGTGGGTTGAGTCACTGACGTGGTCTTCCTGTCTGGGTTGGCGCCCCCCCCTTGGGTTGTGCCATGGCGGAGATCGTTGTGGGCTATACTCGGCCTTGTCTTAGGACGGTAAGTTGGTGGTTGGAGACATCCCTCTAGTGGTGTGGGGGCTGTGCTTTGGCAAAGTGGGTGGGGTTATATCCTGCCTGTTTGGCCCTGTCCGGGGGTATCATCGGATGGGGCCACAGTGTCTTCTGATCCCTCCTGTCTCAGCCTCCAGTATTTATGCTGCAGTAGTTTATGTGTCGGGGGGCTAGGGTCAGTCTGTTACATCTGGAGTATTTTTCTTGTCTTATCCGGTGTCCTGTGTGTATTTAAATATGCTCTCTCTAATTCTCTCTTTCTCTCTTTCTGTCTTCCTCTCGGAGGACCTGAGCCCTAGGACCATGCCTCAGGACTACCTGGTATGATGACTCCTTGCTGTCCCCAGTCCACCTGGCCGTGCTGCTGCTCCAGTTTCAACTGTTCTGCCTGCGGCTATGGAACCCTGACCTGTTCACCGGACGTGCTTGTTGCACCCTCGACAACTACTATGATTATTATTATTTGACCATGCTGGTCATTTATGAACATTTTAACATTTTAACATTTTGACCATGTTCTGTTATAATATCCACCCTGCACAGCCAGAAGAGGACTGGCCACCCCTCATAGCCTGGTTCCTCTCTAGGTTTCTTCCTAGGTTTTTGGCCTTTCTAGGGAGTTTTTCCTAGGGAGTTTTTCCTAGCCACCGTGCTTCTTTCACATGCTTTGCTTGCTGTTTGGGGTTTTAGGCTGGGTTTCTGTACAGCACTTTGAGAATATCAGCTGATGTACGAAGGGCTATATAAAAATAAATTTGAAAAATAAATTTGATGTAGACGAACAGTGCAATTAGTGCAACCAATGACAATAGAGAGGGGTGTGTCATAATGATTAAGTTAATTACAATGAATTAATGAAACTGTTAAAAAAACAATAGTTTATGGCATATTAACCTCTCTGGGCTAGGCGGGACGAATTCGTCCCACCTACGTAACAGCCACTTGCAGCCTGTGGCGCGATTTTCAAAAAGCTAAAAATCCTATTACTTCAATTTCTCAAACATATGACTATTTTACAGCTATTTAAAGACTCTCGTTAATCTAACCACACTGTCCGATTTCAAAAAGGCTTTACAACGAAAGCAAAACATTAGATTATGTCAGCAGAGTACCAAGCCAGAAATAATCAGACACCCATTTTTCAAGCTAGCATATAATGTCACAAAAACCCAGAAGACAGCTAAATGCAGAACTAACCTTTGATGATCTTCATCAGATGACACACCTAGGACATTATGTTATAGCTATGCTTTCACCGTAAAGCCTTTTTGAAATCTGACAACGCAGTTCGATTGCCAAGATTCTACGCTTTTATATGATGTATGACACTTGTATTTTCATGAATGGTTAACCTGTTAGGGCTAGGGGGCAGTATTTTCACGGCTGGATAAAAAACGTACCCGATTTAATCTGGTTACTACTCCTGCCCAGTAACTATAATATGCATATAATTATTGGCTTTGGATAGAAAACACCCTAAAGTTTCTAAAACTGTTTGAATGGTGTCTGTGAGTATAACAGAACTCATATGGCAGGCAAAAACCTGAGAAGATTTCATGCAGGAAGTGGCCTGTCTGACAAGGTGTCGTTCTTCTTGTCTCTGTTTATTGAAGAGTGAGGATCTTAGCTGTCCCGTGACACTTCCTACGGCTCCCATAGGCTCTCAGAAGGCGGCGAAATGCTGGATCGTGGCTTTGCAGGCTCTGGCTGAAACAAAGTAGCGCGTTTGGGTAGTGGCTGGTTACAGTACTGTGAGACTCAGGCTCGTGCCCGCGTCGACCGAAAGCTTTGTTTTCTTTCCTCTGTTTAGCTAAATGGACATTCCCGGTCAGAATATTATCGCTTTTCTACGAGAAAAATGGCATAAAAATGGATTTTAAACAGTGGTTGACATGCTTCGAAGTACGGTAATGGAATATTTAGATTTTTTTGTCACGAATTGCGCCATGCGCCCGACCCTTCTTTACCATTCGGATAGTGTCTGGGACGCACGAACAAAACGCCGCTATTCGGATATAACGATGGATTATTTTGGACCAAACCAACATTTGTTATTGAAGTAGCAGTCCTGGGAGTGCATTCTGACGAAGACAACAAAAGGTAATCAAACTTTTATAATAGTAAATCTGATATTGGTGAGTGCTAAACTTGCCGGGTGTCTAAATAGCTAGCCCGTGATGCCTGGGCTATGTACTTAGAATATTGCAAAATGTGCTTTCACCAAAAAGCTATTTTAAAATCGGACATATCGAGTGCATAGAGGAGTTCTGTATCTATAATTCTTATAACAATTGTTATGCTTTTTGTGAACATGGACATCTCGTTTGTCATGCCACTTTACTGCCAGCTGTTGACCATTCTCCTGGAACTCCACCTCCCCTCTCTGCATCTTCCTGCATCCGAATGCCGGCATCCCCTTCCTGTTCGACCTGACTGTGCCACAGGCCCCTGTGCTGTTGGAGAGCAGATGCTGGAAGAGTGTGGGACTGCTGTACCAATTGTCCACGTACAAAGTGTGTCCCTTGCCGAGATGAGGAGCCAGCATGGTCATCACCCCGGACCCGGACACCCCAAGCCCCTCATAATGTTGGATGTCAGTGGTGGACCCTGTGTAAACTATAATATCCTGGACAAATCCTGTCTTCACGTCGCACATGACAAAGAACCTGACCCCAAACTGTGCCTTTTTGGAGGGAATATATTGACGGAACGCCAGCCTACCATAACATCAGGGACTCATCAATGCATAGGTCCTTGTATGGCACAAAGACCCGACCAAATGCTGATGTCAGGCTGATAAGAACAATTCTTAGTTTGTATAACGGGTCACTTAGGATGGCAGTAGCATTGTTGACGAAATGCAGGCATTTTATTGAGTGATAAGACTGAGTTGCACTCCAGACTGGGACTCATCAAAACAAACAGCAGGGCCAGGAGGGGTGAAATGACTGGTGGCCTTCCAGCTACCACAGAACTCCTGTACTTCATCCACTGTCGGTCTCCCTCCATCACCACCAGCATCTTCAAAGGGACCTGGTACTTGGTCAGTGGACAAGGGAACCTCAGATTCAGGGTTCTCAATGGCTACAAGGTTGGGGGGGGGGGGGGCAGCTCCTCACTGTCAGAATCTGATTCCTGACTTTCATACTCAGACTCATTGTCAGAATTGTAAAAAAAATCTCCAGAATTTCCACATTTGTGAGTTGTCTCCTTTTGAAAGACATTGCTAATGCTACAGCTTAGCTCACTAGCTACATACATAAACAACAACACTGAATGGCTCAGAGTGAGAGGGGACGTGATTGACTGCCGGCATGCGTCACTTGTATCAATAAATCACCATCAGAAAATGTTTTGTGAGGTAATTATTTGTGTATTTATTGTTTTATTCACATGTTTTCAATTCTGGGTGACAAATCATGCATTCCGATTCTTGCATAGATTGTAATGGGCACATATTATGTGTGTAAAATACTTATTTGAAGGTTATACTGATTATGATGAGCTAAGCTAATTCCAGCTATGTGTATGGAGCCATGTTTGTTGACATACAATGCATTCTGGGTTTCACGTAATCATCCGTTTGACCAAAGATGTTATAACAAAATGAGGTGAGTAAGAGTTCACTCATTTTTTGAGGACTTCCGGAAATGAATGGTGGGATGTGAACGACGGTAGATGACACACCCCTTCAACACTATAAACAGACCGAACTCATCTTGTCTTTTATTATCTTCGGTTTCTGTGAGGGGAAAAAATGCATGGCTGCTCGCTGAAACTAATCGTCGGATTACTGTCGATTTCTAGAAAGTGTTTTACCTAATTATTTCGATCAATGGTGAGCTCACCCCGTGATGTGATTAATTATACATAGTAATTGCAATTAGCTAATTCATATTGTAGTTTACGTCAGCCGAGAGTTAGAAAATATGACTGCTTGTGTTGGGTCAATCTTTCTTCAGTTAGCGCTACGACAAATGTAGCCTACATTTTTTCCGGTTAGGATGATATATAATATATATATATATATATATATAGCTGGAAGAGTGTTTAAATATAAAGTTGTGGATTCTTAGATGGAAACAAAGAAGTGAACAAAAAAGAAGAGCGACTTCTATTGACTTTTAAATATAAAAGAAATACAATAATGACCAACACTGCGTCTCTTAAAGTAAGAGCAATCTTCACATTTCCTTGGTTTTGTTGTACTTCTGTGAATATCTGAACCATTTGCATCCAAAAAATGTTTTAAAATAAACTGCTCACATTCTGGAGATAAACTTTGTAAGGACTGTGTGTGTTTTGTGTAAATAGTTTCTGAAAAAAGTGTGTCCAGCTTAAACGCTGATTGTTGCGTCATTGTAAAGTGTCCGTTGTAACGGGGTTCTAACCTACTAATCAACCCGCTTACATTTACATGACATTTTAGTCATTTAGCAGACGCTCTTATCCAGAGCGACTTACATCATTAGAGTCGTATCATGCAGCCTTAGAATGTATTAAAATTAAACATTTAGGAGGACCTGTTTCTTTGTTAATCGCTCAACACAGAATAGCTGCATGTGCGCACTCCCTCAAATCATTGAGAAAATATCCTTTATGTTTTATTCAGCTTTGTTCAATTGTATTCTTCATACTATAAAATAATGCTACGGAATTCTAAACAAATCTTGTTTGCTAAATGAACTAGTGTAGCCCACAGCCATATGGCATAGGCAGATCAGGGCCTAACATAAGGACAACGCAGAGTATGCTATTCTGTTCTTCTCAAAAAGACTACATTTTCTTCATATCATGTTTCTTTAGACCGGTCTAAAATAAATAACGTATTTATTGTGATGGTGTAGGCTATATTACATGGATTTAGACTTTTTAAAATGTAGATGTTCCAAAAGGTCTGCATCAGTGGCTTGTAGGCTATGCGTGGAGGACAGGAGATGCTAAATGTGTTTGTGTTTATGTCACATTACCGTGAAATCAGCACATATTTGGTTGACAATCACCGCCTGACAAAATGTTATGACCGCCACAGCCCTAGCTGCACGTTAACAAGCTAGCACAGACAAGGGGGTTGTAAAAAGGGAAATGTTTGTTAATCTAAAGACTGTGTGACTGTGGGAGATGCTAGATGCTATACAAGGCAACAGTAAACAGGTCGTTATCCAAACATATGTTGCATGGATTGATGAGAGAGAGAAAAAAAACAATGAAGTATTTTTTTTCCCCCACTGGAAATCAGAACTATGATAGCTCACAATGGATGGGATGTCAGAGACTCCACTGCTTGAAAGAGAGATGCACTGATATAAAACACTATTTATTTTTATGTGCAGACAAGGGACAGTTATACTGATAGTAGTCTCGCTAGACTATACTTATAGTAACAGAATAGTCGATGTCAATGAATTGACTGTGAAATATTCAAATCGATTCCCTGTTGTGACTTGAAGGGGCGGAGCTTATCGATCCTTATGATAAACTTGATTCACATGAGGATATTCATTTATGTACAAAATGCCATGACTGTAGCTCAAACAGGACATCTTCTTGTTCAAAGTCTGCCATTTCAGTTGATTACTATAGTGCCCTTATTGTAAATGCCGGATCTCTACGACAAGACATCATTCAGCGATATATAGTGCACTACTTTTGACCATGGCTCATTTAGCAGATGCTTTAATCCAGAGCGACTTCAGTTAGTGCATTCAATGCAGGTAGATAAACAATCACATGTAAAAAGTAACAAGTAAAACGGAAACTGGTTATTGTAGTTAAAGTGGCCTGTTGGCTGGTGAAAAAGCTCACACATGATTAAGAGGCAGATGGGGGTATAATGGTCCCCACTGAAACCTCTATATCATTGCTAGAGTTATGGTTGTTTAGTCAATGCATATATAGTCTACTTAACTGGATAGTAAGTTAGATTAATTGAAAATATTACATCATTTTTCAAAATGGAGGCTAGTTATCTCTACTAAAACCTCCATTGATTCAACAATAAATAGTACATTATACTGACAAACTGTAAAGTTGACTTGACTTTGTTTTATTAAATTAGGTGTTAGTTAGGATAAAGTTGATATAACTAAAGTTGAAATTGATTCAACTAGGAATAGTAGGTTATACTGACAAATGTTGAAGTTGACTTTACTATCATTTATTAGTCAAAGTAAATGTTGTGTAAGTAAGGATAGCTTGACATGTAAAGTTGATAGAGCTTAAAAAGGCCATGCAACTTTCTGACTGTAAATAATAAGTTGAAACAAATTATTTTCTACAGTGTAGATCAAATGACTTAAACTTGTTATACTTAAACTTCTTATGTTATACTGACTTGGTCATGTAAAATATTTCGTAGGGAGCTAAAGAGGAGTTTGTTAGATTTTTTTCTAAACTGCTTTCATTTCTTTACTGACCAACTAAATCAAGCCGAAACTCACTCCCACTCGCATGGACACAGGCGTGTGTGTGTGTGTGTGTATGTGTTTTGTTCATTGTCCGGCTTTGGCCTTGAGTAGAAACCCACCCCTTCCTTTCCCTATCCAACCAATTACTGTAAATACTCTC
>NW_027675334.1:5000-40000 GCF_965601325.2 Salmo salar
ACACACACACACACCGACAACACACACACACACACACCGACAACACACACACACACACCGACAACACACACACACACACACCGACAACACACACACACACAACACACACACACACTGACAACACACACACACACACACACACACACACCGACAACACACACACACACACCGACAACACACACACACACACACCGACAACACACACACACACCGACAACACACACACACACCGACAACACACACACACCGACAAAACACACACACACACACACAACGACAACACACACACACACACCGACAACACACACACACACAACACACACACACACCGACAACACACACACACACACAAACACACACCAACAGCACACACACACACACACACACACACACACACACACACCGACAACACACAAACACACTGACACACACACACACACACACACCGACAACACACACACACACACACCGACAACACACACACACACACCGACAACACACACACACACACACACACACACACACCAACAACACACACACACACCGACACACACACACACACACCGACAACACACACACACCGACAACACACACACACACACCGACAACACACACACACACCTACCACACACACACACACACAACGACAACACACACACACCGACAAGACACACACACACACACACACACCGACAACACACACACACACACACCGACAACACACACACACACACACACACACACACACCGACAACACACACACACACACACACCGACAACACACACACACACACCGACAACACACACACACACACACACCGACAACACACCGACAACACACACACACACACCGACAACACACACACACCGACAACACACACACACACACACCGACAACACACACACACACCGACAACACACACACACACACCGACAACACACACACACACGCACCGACAACACACACACACCGACAACACACACACACACACACACCGACAACACACACACACACACACACCGACAACACACACACACACACACACACCGACAACACACACACACACACCGACAACACACACACACACCGACAACACACACACACACACACACCGACAACACACACACACACACACCGACAACACACACACACACACACCGACAACACACACACACACACCGACAACACACACACACACCGACAACACACACACACACCGACAACACACACACACACACACCGACAACACACACACACACACACAACGACACACACACACACACCGACAGACACACACACACACACACACACCGACAACACACACACACACACACACCGACACACACACACACACACACCGACAACACACACACACACACACCGACAACACACACACACACACCGACAACACACACACACACACCGACAACACACACACACACACACACACAACGACAACACACACACACACACACCGACAACACACACACACACACACACACACACCGACAACACACACACACACACCGACAACACACACACACACACACACCGACAACACACACACACACACCGACAACACACACACACACCGACAACACACACACACACAACACACACACACACCGACAACACACACACACACACACCGACAACACACACACACACACACACCGACAACACACACACACACACACCGACAAAACACACACACACACCGACAACACACACACACACCGACAACACACACACACACAACACACACACACACCGACAACACACACACACACACACACCAACAACACACACACACACACACCGACAACACACACACACACACACCGACAACACACACACACACACAACACACACACACCGACAACACACACACACACACACACACACCGACAACACACACACACACACACCGACAACACACCACACACACACCGACAACACACACACACACACACCGACAACACACACACACACACACACCGACAACACACACACACACACACCGACAACACACACACACACAACACACACACACACCGACAACACACACACACACACACCGACAACACACACACACACACACACACACACACACCGACAACACACACACACACACACACACACACACACCGACACACACACACACACACACACACCGACAACACACACACACACACACCGACAAAACACACACACACACACACACACCGACAACACACACACACACACACCGACAACACACACACACACAACACACACACACACCGACAACACACACACACACACACACACACACACACGACACACACACACACACACACACACCGACAACACACACACACACACCGACAACACACACACACACACACCGACAACACACACACACACACACCGACAACACACACACACACACCGACAACACACACACACACACACACACCAACAACACACACACACACCGACAACACACACACACACCGACAACACACACACACACCGACAACACACACACACCGACAACACACACACACACCACCACACACACACACACACACAACGACAACACACACACACCGACAAGACACACACACACACACACACACCGACAACACACACACACACACACCGACAACACACACACACACACAACACACACACACACCGACAACACACACACACACACACCGACAACACACACACACACACCGACAACACACACACACACACCGACAACACACACACACACCGACAACACACACACACACCGACAACACACACACACACACACCGACAACACACACACACACACACACGACAACACACACACACCGACAAGACACACACACACACACACCACCGACAACACACACACACACACACCGACAACACACACACACACACAACACACACACACCGACAACACACACACACACACACACCGACAACACACACACACCGACAACACACACACACACACACACGACAACACACCGACAACACACACACACACACCGACAACACACACACACACACACCGACACACACACACACACACCGACAACACACACACACACACACACACACACCGACAACACACACACACACACCGACAACACACACACACACCGACAACACACACACACACAACACACACACACACCGACAACACACACACACACACACACACACCGACAACACACACACACACACACACCGACAACACACACACACACACACCGACAACACACACACACACACCGACAACACACACACACACCGACAACACACACACACACAACACACACACACACCGACAACACACACACACACACACACCGACAACACACACACACACACACCGACAACACACACACACACACCACACACACACACACCGACAACACACACACACACACACCGACAACACACACACACACACCGACAACACACACACACACCGACAACACACACACACACACACACCAACAACACACACACACACACACCGACAACACACACACACACACACACACACACACACACACACACACACACACACCGACACACACACACACACACACCGACAACACACACACACACCACCGACAACACACACACACACACACGACAACACACACACACACACACCGACACACACACACACACACACACCGACAACACACACACACACACACCGACAACACACACACACACACACCGACACACACACACACACACCGACAACACACACACACACAACACACACACACACCGACAACACACACACACACGACACACACACACACACACACACACCGACAACACACACACACACACACCGACAACACACACACACACACACACCGACAACACACACACACACCGACAACACACACACACACACACCGACAACACACACACACACACACCGACAACACACACACACACACCGACAACACACACACACACACACACACACACACCAACAACACACACACACACCGACAACACACACACACACCGACAACACACACACACCGACAACACACACACACACACCGACAACACACACACACACCTACCACACACACACACACACACACGACAACACACACACACCGACAAGACACACACACACACACACACACCGACAACACACACACACACACACCGACAACACACACACACACACAACACACACACACACCGACAACACACACACACACACACACCGACAACACACACACACACACCGACAACACACACACACACACACACGACAACACACCGACAACACACACACACACACCGACAACACACACACACACACACCGACACACACACACACACACCGACAACACACACACACACACCGACAACACACACACACACGCACCGACAACACACACACACCGACAACACACACACACACACACACCGACAACACACACACACACACACACCACACACACACACACACACACACACCGACAACACACACACACACACCGACAACACACACACACACCGACAACACACACACACACACACCGACAACACACACACACACACACCGACAACACACACACACACACCGACAACACACACACACACACCGACAACACACACACACACCGACAACACACACACACACCGACAACACACACACACACACACCGACAACACACACACACACACACACGACAACACACACACACACACCGACAACACACACACACACACACACACACACAACAACACACACACACACCGACAACACACACACACACCGACAACACACACACACCGACAACACACACACACACACACACCGACAACACACACACACACACACCACACACACACACACACACACGACAACACACACACACACACACCGACAACACACACACACACACACCGACAACACACACACACACACACCGACAACACACACACACACACAACACACACACACCGACACACACACACACACACACACCGACAACACACACACACACACCGACAACACACACACACACAACACACACACACACCGACAACACACCACAACACACACACACACACCGACAACACACACACACACACACCGACAACACACACACACACACCGACAACACACACACACACACCGACAACACACACACACACACACCGACAACACACACACACCGACAACACACACACACACACACACCGACAACACACACACACACACACACACAACAACACACACACACACACACCGACAACACACACACACACACCGACAACACACACACACACCGACAACACACACACACACACACCGACAACACACACACACACACACCGACAACACACACACACACACCGACAACACACACACACACACCGACAACACACACACACACCGACACACACACACACACCGACAACACACACACACACACACCGACAACACACACACACACACACCGACAACACACACACACACACACACACACACACACACACACCGACAACACACACACACACACCGACAACACACACACACACACAACACACACACACCGACAACACACACACACACACACACCGACACACACACACACACACCGACAACACACACACACACACACACGACAACACACACACACACGACAACACACACACACACACACCGACAACACACACACACACACACCGACAACACACACACACACACCGACAACACACACACACACACACACACACACACCACACACACACACACACACACCGACAACACACACACACACCGACAACACACACACACACGACACACCACACACACACCGACAACACACACACACACACACCACACACACACACACACACCGACAACACACACACACACACACCGACAACACACACACACACACACCGACAACACACACACACACACCGACAACACACACACACACCGACAACACACACACACACCGACAACACACACACACACGACAACACACACACACACACACACCGACAACACACACACACACACACCGACAACACACACACACACACACCGACAACACACACACACACCGACAACACACACACACACACACCGACAACACACACACACACACACCGACAACACACACACACACACCGACAACACACACACACACACACACACACACACCAACAACACACACACACACCGACAACACACACACACACCGACAACACACACACACCGACAACACACACACACACACCGACAACACACACACACACCTACCACACACACACACACACACCGACAACACACACACACCGACAAGACACACACACACACACACACACCGACAACACACACACACACACACCGACAACACACACACACACACACACACACACACACACCGACAACACACACACACACACACACCGACAACACACACACACACACCGACAACACACACACACACACACACACACACCGACAACACACACACACACACCGACAACACACACACACACACCGACAACACACACACACACACACCGACAACACACACACACACCGACAACACACACACACACACCGACAACACACACACACACGCACCGACAACACACACACACCGACAACACACACACACACACACACCGACACACACACACACACACACACACCGACAACACACACACACACACACCGACAACACACACACACACACCGACAACACACACACACACCGACAACACACACACACACACACACCGACAACACACACACACACACACCGACAACACACACACACACACCGACAACACACACACACACACCGACAACACACACACACACCGACAACACACACACACACCGACAACACACACACACACACACCGACAACACACACACACACACACAGACAACACACACACACACACACACCGACAACACACACACACACACACACACACACACACACACACACACACACACCGACAACACACACACACACCGACAACACACACACACACGACAACACACACACACACACACACCGACAACACACACACACACACACACACACACACACACACACACCACACACACACACACACACACCGACAACACACACACACACCACAACACACACACGACAACACACACACACACACACCGACAACACACACACACACCACACACACACACACACCGACAACACACACACACACACACACCGACACACACACACACACACACCGACAACACACACACACACACACACCGACACACACACACACACACACACACACACACACCGACAACACACACACACACACACCGACAACACACACACACACCGACAACACACACACACCGACAACACACACACACACCGACAACACACACACACCGACAACACACACACACACACACACCGACAACACACACACACACACACACACACACACACACAACACACACACACACACACCGACAACACACACACACACACCGACACACACACACACACACCGACAACACACACACACACACACCGACAACACACACACACACACACCGACAACACACACACACACACACACGACAACACACACACACACACCGACAACACACACACACACCGACAACACACACACACACCGACAACACACACACACACACACCGACAACACACACACACACACACCGACAACACACACACACCGACAACACACACACACACACACACACCGACAACACACACACACACACACACCGACAACACACACACACACACCGACAACACACAACACACACACCGACAACACACACACACACCGACAACACACACACACACACACGACACACACACACACACACACACCGACAACACACACACACACACACCGACAACACACACACACACACACCGACAACACACACACACACACACACACACACACACACCGACAACACACACACACACACACCGACAACACACACACACACACCGACAACACACACACACACACACACACACACACACACACACACACCGACAACACACACACACACACACACACACCGACAACACACACACACACACACCGACAACACACACACACACACACCGACAACACACACACACACACCGACAACACACACACACACCGACACACACACACACACACACGACAACACACACACACCGACAACACACACACACACACACACACACACACCACACACACACACACACACACCGACAACACACACACACACACACACACACACACACCGACAACACACACACACACACACCGACAACACACACACACACCACCGACAACACACACACACACACCGACAACACACACACACACACACCGACAACACACACACACACACCGACAACACACACACACACACCGACACACACACACACACACACACACACACACACACACACCGACAACACACACACACACACACCGACAACACACACACACACACACCGACAACACACACACACACCGACAACACACACACACACCGACAACACACACACACCGACAACACACACACACACACACACACCGACAACACACACACACACACACCGACAACACACACACACACCGACAACACACACACACACACCGACAACACACACACACACACACCGACAACACACACACACACACCGACAACACACACACACACACACCGACAACACACACACACACACACAGACAACACACACACACACACACCGACAACACACACACACACACACCGACAACACACACACACACACCGACAACACACACACACACACACACACACACACACACCGACAACACACACACACCGACAACACACACACACACACACACACCGACAACACACACACACACACACCGACAACACACACACACACAACACACCGACAACACACAAACACACTGACAACACACACACACACACACCGACAACACACACACACACACACCGACAACACACACACACACACCGACAACACACACACACACACACACACACACCAACAACACACACACACACCGACAACACACACACACACCGACAACACACACACACCGACAACACACACACACACACCGACAACACACACACACACCTACCACACACACACACACACAACGACAACACACACACACCGACAAGACACACACACACACACACACCGACAACACACACACACACACACCGACAACACACACACACACACAACACACACACACACCGACAACACACACACACACACACACCGACAACACACACACACACACCGACAACACACCGACAACACACACACACACACCGACAACACACACACACCGACAACACACACACACACACACCGACAACACACACACACACCGACAACACACACACACACACCGACAACACACACACACACGCACCGACAACACACACACACCGACAACACACACACACACACACACCGACAACACACACACACACACACACCTACAACACACACACACACACACACACCGACAACACACACACACACACCGACAACACACACACACACCGACAACACACACGCACACACACACCGACAACACACACACACACACACCGACACACACACACACACCGACAACACACACACACACACCGACAACACACACACACACCGACAACACACACACACACCGACAACACACACACACACACACCGACAACACACACACACACACACAACGACAACACACACACACACACCGACAACACACACACACACACACACACACACCAACAACACACACACACACCGACAACACACACACACACCGACAACACACACACACCGACAACACACACACACACACCGACAACACACACACACACCTACCACACACACACACACACAACGACAACACACACACACCGACAAGACACACACACACACACACACACCGACAACACACACACACACACACCGACAACACACACACACACACAACACACACACACCGACAACACACACACACACACACACCGACAACACACACACACACACCGACAACACACACACACACACACACCGACAACACACCGACAACACACACACACACACCGACAACACACACACACACACACCGACAACACACACACACACCGACAACACACACACACACACCGACAACACACACACACACGCACCGACAACACACACACACCGACAACACACACACACACACACACCGACAACACACACACACACACACACACACCTACAACACACACACACACACACACCGACAACACACACACACACACCGACAACACACACACACACCGACAACACACACACACACACACCGACAACACACACACACACACACCGACAACACACACACACACACCGACAACACACACACACACACCGACAACACACACACACACCGACAACACACACACACACCGACAACACACACACACACACACCGACAACACACACACACACACACAACGACAACACACACACACCGACAAGACACACACACACACACACACACCGACAACACACACACACACACACCGACAACACACACACACACACAACACACACACACCGACAACACACACACACACACACACCGACAACACACACACACCGACAACACACACACACACACACACGGACAACACACCGACAACACACACACACACACCGACAACACACACACACACACACCGACAACACACACACACACCGACAACACACACACACACACACACACACACACCGACAACACACACACACACACCGACAACACACACACACACCGACAACACACACACACACAACACACACACACACCGACAACACACACACACACACACACACACACCGACACACACACACACACACACACACCGACAACACACACACACACACACCGACAAAACACACACACACACACCGACAACACACACACACACCGACAACACACACACACACAACACACACACACACCGACAACACACACACACACACACACCAACAACACACACACACACACACCGACAACACACACACACACACACACACACACACACCGACAACACACACACACACACACCGACAACACACACACACACACACCGACAACACACACACACACACACTGACAAAACACACACACACACACACACCGACAACACACACACACACACACCGACAACACACACACACACACACACCGACAACACACACACACACACACCGACAACACACACACACACACACCGACAACACACACACACACACCGACAACACACACACACACAACACACACACACACCGACAACACACACACACCGACAAAACACACACACACACACACCGACAACACACACACACACACACCGACAACACACACACACACAACACACCGACAACACACACACACACTGACAACACACACACACACACACCGACAACACACACACACACACACCGACAACACACACACACACACACACACACACACACACACACACACACACACACACCGACAACACACACACACACCGACAACACACACACACCGACACACACACACACACCGACAACACACACACACACCTACCACACACACACACACACAACGACAACACACACACACCGACAAGACACACACACACACACACACACCGACAACACACACACACACACACACCGACAACACACACGACAACACACACACACACACCGACAACACACACACACACACACCGACAACACACACACACACACCGACACACACACACACACACACACCGACAACACACACACACACACACCGACAACACACACACACCGACAACACACACACACACACACACCGACAACACACACACACACACACACACCTACAACACACACACACACACACGACAACACACACACACACACCGACAACACACACACACACCGACAACACACACACACACACACACCGACAACACACACACACACACACCGACAACACACACACACACACCGACAACACACACACACACACCGACAACACACACACACACCGACAACACACACACACACCGACAACACACACACACACACACCGACAACACACACACACACACACAACGACAACACACACACACCGACAACACACACACACACACACACACACCGACAACACACACACACACACACCGACAACACACACACACACACAACACACACACACACCGACAACACACACACACACACACACCGACAACACACACACACCGACAACACACACACACACACACACGACAACACACCGACAACACACACACACACACCGACAACACACACACACACACACCGACAACACACACACACACCGACAACACACACACACACACACACACACACCGACAACACACACACACACACCGACAACACACACACACACCGACAACACACACACACACAACACACACACACACCGACAACACACACACACACACACACACACACCGACAACACACACACACACACACCGACAACACACACACACACACACCGACAAAACACACACACACACACCGACAACACACACACACACCGACAACACACACACACACAACACACACACACACCGACAACACACACACACACACACACCGACAACACACACACACACACACCGACAACACACACACACACACACACACACACACACCGACAACACACACACACACACACCGACAACACACACACACACACACCGACAACACACACACACACACACGACAAACACACACACACACACACACCGACAACACACACACACACACACCGACAACACACACACACACACACACCGACAACACACACACACACACACCGACAACACACACACACACACACCGACAACACACACACACACACCGACAACACACACACACACAACACACACACACACCGACAACACACACACACCGACAAACACACACACACACACACACCGACAACACACACACACACACACCGACAACACACACACACACAACACACCGACAACACACAAACACACTGACAACACACACACACACACACCGACAACACACACACACACACACCGACAACACACACACACACACCGACAACACACACACACACACACACACACACACCAACAACACACACACACACCGACAACACACACACACACCGACAACACACACACACCGACACACACACACACACCGACAACACACACACACACCTACCACACACACACACACACAACGACAACACACACACACCGACAAGACACACACACACACACACACACCGACAACACACACACACACACACCGACAACACACACACACACACAACACACACACACACCGACAACACACACACACACACACACCGACAACACACACACACACACCGACAACACACACACACACACACACCGACAACACACCGACAACACACACACACACACCGACAACACACACACACCGACAACACACACACACACACACCGACAACACACACACACACCGACAACACACACACACACACCGACAACACACACACACACGCACCGACAACACACACACACCGACAACACACACACACACACACACCGACAACACACACACACACACACACCTACAACACACACACACACACACCGACAACACACACACACACACCGACAACACACACACACACCGACAACACACACACACACACACACCGACAACACACACACACACACACCGACAACACACACACACACACCGACAACACACACACACACACCGACAACACACACACACACCGACAACACACACACACACCGACAACACACACACACACACACCGACAACACACACACACACACACAACGACAACACACACACACACACACCGACAACACACACACACACACACACACACACCAACAACACACACACACACCGACAACACACACACACACCGACAACACACACACACCGACAACACACACACACACACCGACAACACACACACACACCTACCACACACACACACACACAACGACAACACACACACACCGACAAGACACACACACACACACACACACCGACAACACACACACACACACACCGACAACACACACACACACACAACACACACACACCGACAACACACACACACACACACACCGACAACACACACACACACACCGACAACACACACACACACACACACCGACAACACACCGACAACACACACACACACACCGACAACACACACACACACACACCGACAACACACACACACACCGACAACACACACACACACACCGACAACACACACACACACACCGACAACACACACACACCGACAACACACACACACACACACCGACAACACACACACACACACACACCGACAAACACACACACACACACACCGACAACACACACACACACACACCGACAACACACACACACACACACACCGACAACACACACACACACTGACAACACACACACACACACACCGACAACACACACACACACACACCGACAACACACACACACACACCGACAACACACACACACACACACACACACACACCAACAACACACACACACACCGACAACACACACACACACCGACAACACACACACACCGACAACACACACACACCGACAACACACACACACACCTACCACACACACACACACACAACGACAACACACACACACCGACAAGACACACACACACACACACACACCGACAACACACACACACACACACCGACAACACACACACACACACAACACACACACACACCGACAACACACACACACACACACCGACAACACACACACACACACCGACAACACACACACACACACACCGACACACACCGACAACACACACACACACACCGACAACACACACACACCGACAACACACACACACACACACCGACAACACACACACACACCGACAACACACACACACACACCGACAACACACACACACACGCACCGACAACACACACACACCGACAACACACACACACACACACACCGACAACACACACACACACACACACCGACAACACACACACACACACACCGACAACACACACACACACACCGACAACACACACACACACCGACAACACACACACACACACACACCGACAACACACACACACACACACCGACAACACACACACACACACCGACAACACACACACACACACCGACAACACACACACACACCGACAACACACACACACACCGACAACACACACACACACACACCGACAACACACACACACACACACACGACAACACACACACACACACACACCGACAACACACACACACACACACACACACACCACAACACACACACACACCGACAACACACACACACACCGACAACACACACACACCGACAACACACACACACACACCGACAACACACACACACACCTACCACACACACACACACACAACGACAACACACACACACCGACAAGACACACACACACACACACACACCGACAACACACACACACACACACCGACAACACACACACACACACACACACACACACCGACAACACACACACCACACACACCGACAACACACACACACACACCGACAACACACACACACACACACACCGACAACACACCGACAACACACACACACACACCGACAACACACACACACACACACCGACAACACACACACACACCGACAACACACACACACACACCGACAACACACACACACGCACCGACAACACACACACACCGACAACACACACACACACACACACCGACAACACACACACACACACACACACCTACAACACACACACACACACACACCGACAACACACACACACACACCGACAACACACACACACACCGACAACACACACACACACACACCGACAACACACACACACACACACCGACAACACACACACACACACCGACAACACACACACACACACCGACAACACACACACACACCGACAACACACACACACACCGACAACACACACACACACACCGACAACACACACACACACACACAACGACAACACACACACACCGACAAGACACACACACACACACACACACCGACACACACACACACACACACACCGACAACACACACACACACACCGACAACACACACACACACACCGACAACACACACACACACACCGACAACACACACACACACACCGACAACACACACACACACACACACACCGACAACACACACACACACACACCGACAACACACACACACACACACCGACAACACACACACACACAACACACACACACACCGACAACACACACACACACACACACACACCGACAACACACACACACACACCGACAACACACACACACACCGACACACACACACACACACACACACACACACCGACAACACACACACACACACACACACACCGACAACACACACACACACACACCGACAACACACACACACACACACCGACAAAACACACACACACACACCGACAACACACACACACACCGACAACACACACACACACAACACACACACACACCGACAACACACACACACACACACACACACCAACAACACACACACACACACACCGACAACACACACACACACACACACACACACACCGACAACACACACACACACACACCGACAACACACACACACACACACCGACAACACACACACACACACACCGACAAACACACACACACACACACACCGACAACACACACACACACACACCGACAACACACACACACACAACACACACACACACCGACAACACACACACACACACACACCGACAACACACACACACACACACCGACAACACACACACACACACACCGACAACACACACACACACCGACAACACACACACACACCGACAACACACACACACCGACAAACACACACACACACACACACCGACAACACACACACACACACACACCGACAACACACACACACACAACACACACACACACCGACAACACACACACACACACAAACACACACCAACACACACACACACCCAAACACACACACACACAACACACCGACAACACACACACACACCGACAACACACACACACACACACACCGACAACACACACACACACACACCGACAACACACACACACACACCGACAACACACACACACACACACACACACACACCAACAACACACACACACACCGACAACACACACACACACCGACAACACACACACACCGACAACACACACACACACACCGACAACACACACACACACCTACCACACACACACACACACAACGACAACACACACACACCGACAAGACACACACACACACACACACACCGACAACACACACACACACACACCGACAACACACACACACACAACACACACACACACCGACAACACACACACACCACACACCGACAACACACACACACACACCGACAACACACACACACACACACACCGACAACACACCGACAACACACACACACACACCGACAACACACACACACCGACAACACACACACACACACACCGACAACACACACACACACCGACAACACACACACACACACCGACAACACACACACACACGCACCGACAACACACACACACCGACAACACACACACACACACACACCGACAACACACACACACACACACACCTACAACACACACACACACACACCGACAACACACACACACCGACAACACACACACACACCGACACACACACCACACACACACACACACACACCGACAACACACACACACACACACCGACAACACACACACACACACACCGACAACACACACACACACACCGACAACACACACACACACCGACAACACACACACACACCGACAACACACACACACACACACCGACAACACACACACACACACACACAACGACAACACACACACACCGACAAGACACACACACACACACACACACCGACAACACACACACACACACACACCGACAACACACACACACACACCGACAACACACACACACACACCGACAACACACACACACACACCGACAACACACACACACACACCGACAACACACACACACACACACACACACGACAACACACACACACACACACCGACAACACACACACACACAACACACACACACACCGACACACACACACACACACCGACAACACACACACACACACACCGACAACACACACACACACACCGACAACACACACACACACCGACAACACACACACACACAACACACACACACACCGACAACACACACACACACACACCGACAACACACACACACACACACCGACAACACACACACACACACACCGACAAAACACACACACACACCGACCACACACACAC
Source organism: Salmo salar (assembly GCF_965601325.2). Taxonomy (NCBI): domain Eukaryota; kingdom Metazoa; phylum Chordata; class Actinopteri; order Salmoniformes; family Salmonidae; genus Salmo; species Salmo salar. Next base: position 23,558 of record NW_027675334.1, read on the forward strand.
ACACACAACGACAACACACACACACCGACAAGACACACACACACACACACACACCGACAACACACACACACACACACCGACAACACACCGACAACACACACACACACACCGACAACACACACACACACACACCGACAACACACACACACACCGACAACACACACACACACACCGACAACACACACACACACGCACCGACAACACACACACACCGACAACACACACACACACACACACCGACAACACACACACACACACACACACCTACAACACACACACACACACACACACCGACAACACACACACACACACCGACAACACACACACACACCGACAACACACACACACACACACACCGACAACACACACACACACACACCGACAACACACACACACACACCGACAACACACACACACACACCGACAACACACACACACACCGACAACACACACACACACCGACAACACACACACACACACACCGACAACACACACACACACACACAACGACAACACACACACACCGACAAGACACACACACACACACACACACCGACAACACACACACACACCGACAACACACACACACACACAACACACACACACACCGACAACACACACACACACACACACCGACAACACACACACACCGACAACACACACACACACACACACGACAACACACCGACAACACACACACACACACCGACAACACACACACACACACACCGACAACACACACACACACCGACAACACACACACACACACACACACACACCGACAACACACACACACACACCGACAACACACACACACACCGACAACACACACACACACAACACACACACACACCGACAACACACACACACACACACACACACACGACAACACACACACACACACACACCGACAACACACACACACACACACCGACAAACACACACACACACACCGACAACACACACACACACCGACAACACACACACACACAACACACACACACACCGACAACACACACACACACACACACCAACAACACACACACACACACACCGACAACACACACACACACACACACACACACACACACACACCGACAACACACACACACACACACCGACACACACACACACACACCGACAACACACACACACACACACTGACAAACACACACACACACACACACCGACAACACACACACACACACACCGACAACACACACACACACACCGACAACACACACACACACACACCGACAACACACACACACACACACCGACAACACACACACACACACCGACAACACACACACACACAACACACACACACACCGACAACACACACACACCGACAAAACACACACACACACACACCGACAACACACACACACACACACCGACAACACACACACACACAACACACCGACAACACACACACACACTGACAACACACACACACACACACCGACAACACACACACACACACACCGACAACACACACACACACACCGACAACACACACACACACACACACACACACACCGACAACACACACACACACACCGACAACACACACACACACACCGACAACACACCCACACACACACACACACCGACAACACACACACACACACCGACAACACACACACACACACACCGACAACACACACACACACACCGACAACACACACACACACACCGACAACACACACACACACACACACACCGACAACACACACACACACACACCGACAACACACACACACACACACCGACAACACACACACACACAACACACACACACACCGACAACACACACACACACACACACACACCGACAACACACACACACACACCGACAACACACACACACACCGACAACACACACACAACACACACACACACCGACAACACACACACACACACACACACCGACAACACACACACACACACACCGACAACACACACACACACACACCGACAAAACACACACACACACACCGACAACACACACACACACCGACAACACACACACACACAACACACACACACACCGACACACACACACACACACACACACACCAACAACACACACACACACACACCGACAACACACACACACACACACACACACACCGACAACACACACACACACACACCGACAACACACACACACACACACCGACAACACACACACACACACACCGACAAACACACACACACACACACACCGACAACACACACACACACACACCGACAACACACACACACACAACACACACACACACCGACAACACACACACACACACACACACCGACAACACACACACACACACACCGACAACACACACACACACACACCGACAACACACACACACACCGACAACACACACACACACCGACAACACACACACACCGACAAAACACACACACACACACACACCGACAACACACACACACACACACACCGACAACACACACACACACAACACACACACACACCGACAACACACACACACACACAAACACACACCAACAGCACACACACACCCAAACACACACACACACAAACACACCGACAACACACAAACACACTGACAACACACACACACACACACACCGACAACACACACACACACACACCGACAACACACACACACACACCGACAACACACACACACACACACACACACACACCAACAACACACACACACACCGACAACACACACACACACCGACAACACACACACACCGACAACACACACACACACACCGACAACACACACACACACCTACCACACACACACACACACAACGACAACACACACACACCGACAAGACACACACACACACACACACACCGACAACACACACACACACACACCGACAACACACACACACACACACACACACACACACCGACAACACACACACACACACACACCGACAACACACACACACACACCGACAACACACACACACACACACACCGACAACACACCGACAACACACACACACACACCGACAACACACACACACCGACAACACACACACACACACACCGACAACACACACACACACCGACAACACACACACACACACCGACAACACACACACACACGCACCGACAACACACACACACCGACAACACACACACACACACACACCGACAACACACACACACACACACACCTACAACACACACACACACACACCGACAACACACACACACCGACAACACACACACACACCGACAACACACACACACACACACACCGACAACACACACACACACACACCGACAACACACACACACACACACCGACAACACACACACACACACCGACAACACACACACACACCGACAACACACACACACACCGACAACACACACACACACACACCGACAACACACACACACACACACACAACGACAACACACACACACCGACAAGACACACACACACACACACACACCGACAACACACACACACACACACACCGACAACACACACACACACACCGACAACACACACACACACACACCGACAACACACACACACACACCGACAACACACACACACACACCGACAACACACACACACACACACACACACGACAACACACACACACACACACCGACAACACACACACACACAACACACACACACACCGACAACACACACACACACACCGACAACACACACACACACACACCGACAACACACACACACACACCGACAACACACACACACACCGACAACACACACACACACAACACACACACACACCGACAACACACACACACACACACCGACAACACACACACACACACACACCGACAACACACACACACACACACCGACAAAACACACACGCACACCGACCACACACACACACACACACGACAACACACACACACCGACAAGACACACACACACACACACCGACAACACACCGACAACACACACACACACACCGACAACACACACACACACACACCGACAACACACACACACACCGACAACACACACACACACACCGACAACACACACACACACGCACCGACAACACACACACACCGACAACACACACACACACACACACCGACAACACACACACACACACACACACCTACACACACACACACACACACACACCGACAACACACACACACACACCGACAACACACACACACACCGACAACACACACACACACACACACCGACAACACACACACACACACACCGACAACACACACACACACACCGACAACACACACACACACACCGACAACACACACACACACCGACAACACACACACACACACACCGACAACACACACACACACACACCGACAACACACACACACAAACACAACGACAACACACACACACCGACAAGACACACACACACACACACACACCGACAACACACACACACACACACCGACAACACACACACACACACAACACACACACACACCGACAACACACACACACACACACACCGACAACACACACACACCGACAACACACACACACACACACACGACAACACACCGACAACACACACACACACACCGACAACACACACACACACACACCGACAACACACACACACACCGACAACACACACACACACACACACACACACCGACAACACACACACACACACCGACAACACACACACACACCGACAACACACACACACACAACACACACACACACCGACAACACACACACACACACACACACACACCGACAACACACACACACACACACACCGACAACACACACACACACACACCGACAACACACACACACACACACCGACAACACACACACACACCGACAACACACACACACACAACACACACACACACCGACAACACACACACACACACACACCGACAACACACACACACACACACCGACAACACACACACACACACCACACACACACACACACACCGACAACACACACACACACACACCGACAACACACACACACACACACCGACAACACACACACACACACACGACAACACACACACACACACACACCGACAACACACACACACACACACACCGACAACACACACACACACACCGACAACACACACACACACACCGACAACACACACACACACACACACGACACACACACACACACCGACAACACACACACACACACACACCGACAACACACCGACAACACACACACACACACCGACAACACACACACACACACACCGACAACACACACACACACCGACAACACACACACACACACCGACAACACACACACACACCACCGACAACACACACACACCGACAACACACACACACACACACACCGACAACACACACACACACACACACACCGACACACACACACACACACACACACCGACAACACACACACACACACCGACAACACACACACACACCGACAACACACACACACACACACACCGACAACACACACACACACACACCGACAACACACACACACACACCGACAACACACACACACACACCGACAACACACACACACACCGACACACACACACACACACACCGACAACACACACACACACACACCGACAACACACACACACACACACAACGACAACACACACACACCGACAACACACACACACACACACACACCGACAACACACACACACACACACCGACAACACACACACACACACAACACACACACACACCGACAACACACACACACACACACCGACAACACACACACACCGACAACACACACACACACACACACGACAACACACCGACAACACACACACACACACCGACAACACACACACACACACACCGACAACACACACACACACCGACAACACACACACACACACACACACACACCGACAACACACACACACACACCGACAACACACACACACACCGACAACACACACACACACAACACACACACACACCGACAACACACACACACACACACACACACACCGACAACACACACACACACACACCGACAACACACACACACACACACCGACAAAACACACACACACACACCGACAACACACACACACACCGACAACACACACACACACAACACACACACACACCGACAACACACACACACACACACACCGACAACACACACACACACACACCGACAACACACACACACACACACACACACACACACACACCGACAACACACACACACACACACCGACAACACACACACACACACACCGACAACACACACACACACACACCGACAAAACACACACACACACACACACCGACAACACACACACACACACACCGACAACACACACACACACACCGACAACACACACACACACACACCGACAACACACACACACACACACCGACAACACACACACACACACCGACAACACACACACACACAACACACACACACACCGACAACACACACACACCGACAAACACACACACACACACACCGACAACACACACACACACACACCGACAACACACACACACACACACCGACAACACACACACACACCGACAACACACACACACACACACCGACAACACACACACACACACACCGACAACACACACACACACACCGACAACACACACACACACACACACACACACACCAACAACACACACACACACCGACAACACACACACACACCGACAACACACACACACCGACAACACACACACACCGACAACACACACACACACACCGACAACACACACACACACACACCGACAACACACACACACACACCGACAACACACACACACACACCGACACACACACACACACACACACACCGACAACACACACACACACACACCGACAACACACACACACACACACCGACAACACACACACACACAACACACACACACACCGACAACACACACACACACACACACACACCGACAACACACACACACACACCGACAACACACACACACACCGACAACACACACACACACACACACACACCGACACACACACACACACACACACACCGACAACACACACACACACACACCGACAACACACACACACACACACCGACAAAACACACACACACACACCGACAACACACACACACACCGACAACACACACACACACAACACACACACACACCGACAACACACACACACACACACACACACCAACAACACACACACACACACACCGACAACACACACACACACAACACACACACACACCGACAACACACACACACACACACCGACAACACACACACACACACACCGACAACACACACACACACACACCGACAAACACACACACACACACACACCGACAACACACACACACACACACCGACAACACACACACACACAACACACACACACACCGACAACACACACACACACACACACACCGACAACACACACACACACACACCGACAACACACACACACACACACCGACAACACACACACACACCGACAACACACACACACACCGACAACACACACACACCGACAAACACACACACACACACACACCGACAACACACACACACACACACACCGACAACACACACACACACAACACACACACACACCGACAACACACACACACACACAAACACACACCAACAGCACACACACACCCACACACACACACACACACACACACCGACAACACACACACACACTGACAACACACACACACACACACACCGACAACACACACACACACACACCGACAACACACACACACACACCGACAACACACACACACACACACACACACACACCAACAACACACACACACACCGACAACACACACACACACCGACAACACACACACACCGACAACACACACACACACACCGACAACACACACACACACCTACCACACACACACACACACAACGACAACACACACACACCGACAAGACACACACACACACACACACCGACAACACACACACACACACACCGACAACACACACACACACAACACACACACACACCGACAACACACACACACACACACACCGACAACACACACACACACACCGACAACACACACACACACACACACCGACAACACACCGACAACACACACACACACACCGACAACACACACACACCGACAACACACACACACACACACCGACAACACACACACACACCGACAACACACACACACACACCGACAACACACACACACACGCACCGACAACACACACACACCGACAACACACACACACACACACACCGACAACACACACACACACACACACCTACAACACACACACACACACACCGACAACACACACACACCGACAACACACACACACACCGACAACACACACACACACACACACCGACAACACACACACACACACACCGACAACACACACACACACACACCGACAACACACACACACACACCGACAACACACACACACACCGACAACACACACACACACCGACAACACACACACACACACACCGACAACACACACACACACACACACAACGACAACACACACACACCGACAAGACACACACACACACACACACACCGACAACACACACACACACACACACCGACAACACACACACACACACCGACAACACACACACACACACACCGACAACACACACACACACACCGACAACACACACACACACACCGACAACACACACACACACACACACACAACGACAACACACACACACACACACCGACAACACACACACACACAACACACACACACACCGACAACACACACACACACACCGACAACACACACACACACACACCGACAACACACACACACACACCGACAACACACACACACACCGACAACACACACACACACAACACACACACACACCGACAACACACACACACACACACCGACAACACACACACACACACACACCGACAACACACACACACACACACCGACAAAACACACACACACACCGACCACACACACACACACACAACGACAACACACACACACCGACAAGACACACACACACACACACACACCGACAACACACACACACACACACACCGACAACACACCGACAACACACACACACACACCGACAACACACACACACACACACCGACAACACACACACACACCGACAACACACACACACACACCGACAACACACACACACACGCACCGACAACACACACACACCGACAACACACACACACACACACACCGACAACACACACACACACACACACACCTACAACACACACACACACACACACCGACAACACACACACACACACCGACAACACACACACACACCGACAACACACACACACACACACACCGACAACACACACACACACACACCGACAACACACACACACACACCGACAACACACACACACACACCGACAACACACACACACACCGACACACACACACACACACCGACAACACACACACACACACACCGACAACACACACACACAAACACAACGACAACACACACACACCGACAAGACACACACACACACACACACACCGACAACACACACACACACACACCGACAACACACACACACACACAACACACACACACACCGACAACACACACACACACACCGACAACACACACACACACACACACGGACAACACACCGACAACACACACACACACACCGACAACACACACACACACACACCGACAACACACACACACACCGACAACACACACACACACACACACACACACACACCGACAACACACACACACACCGACAACACACACACACACAACACACACACACACCGACAACACACACACACACACACACACACACCGACAACACACACACACACACACACCGACAACACACACACACACACACCGACAAAACACACACACACACACCGACAACACACACACACACCGACAACACACACACACACAACACACACACACACCGACAACACACACACACACACACACCAACAACACACACACACACACACCGACAACACACACACACACACACACACACACACACACACACCGACAACACACACACACACACACCGACAACACACACACACACACACCGACAACACACACACACACACACGACAAACACACACACACACACACACCGACAACACACACACACACACACCGACAACACACACACACACACCGACAACACACACACACACACACCGACAACACACACACACACACACCGACAACACACACACACACACCGACAACACACACACACACAACACACACACACACCGACAACACACACACACCGACAAAACACACACACACACACACCGACAACACACACACACACACACCGACAACACACACACACACAACACACCGACAACACACAAACACACTGACAACACACACACACACACACCGACAACACACACACACACACACCGACAACACACACACACACACCGACAACACACACACACACACACACACACACACCAACAACACACACACACACCGACAACACACACACACACCGACAACACACACACACCGACAACACACACACACCGACAACACACACACACACCTACCACACACACACACACACAACGACAACACACACACACCGACAAGACACACACACACACACACACACCGACAACACACACACACACACACCGACAACACACACACACACACAACACACACACACACCGACAACACACACACACACACACACCGACAACACACACACACACACCGACAACACACACACACACACACACCGACAACACACCGACAACACACACACACACACCGACAACACACACACACCGACAACACACACACACACCGACAACACACACACACACCGACAACACACACACACACACCGACAACACACACACACACGCACCGACAACACACACACACCGACAACACACACACACACACACACCGACAACACACACACACACACACACCTACAACACACACACACACACACCGACAACACACACACACACACCGACAACACACACACACACCGACAACACACACACACACACACACCGACAACACACACACACACACACCGACAACACACACACACACACCGACAACACACACACACACACCGACAACACACACACACACCGACAACACACACACACACCGACAACACACACACACACACACCGACAACACACACACACACACACAACGACAACACACACACACACACACACCGACAACACACACACACACACACACACACACCAACAACACACACACACACCGACAACACACACACACACCGACAACACACACACACCGACAACACACACACACACACCGACAACACACACACACACCTACCACACACACACACACACAACGACAACACACACACACCGACAAGACACACACACACACACACACACCGACAACACACACACACACACACCGACAACACACACACACACACAACACACACACACCGACAACACACACACACACACACACCTACAACACACACACACACACCGACAACACACACACACACACACACCGACAACACACCGACAACACACACACACACACCGACAACACACACACACACACACCGACAACACACACACACACCGACAACACACACACACACACCGACAACACACACACACGCACCGACAACACACACACACCGACAACACACACACACACACCGACAACACACACACACACACACACACCTACAACACACACACACACACACACCGACAACACACACACACACACCGACAACACACACACACACACACCGACAACACACACACACACACACCGACAACACACACACACACACCGACAACACACACACACACACCGACAACACACACACACACACCGACAACACACACACACACACACACCGACAACACACACACACACACCTACAACACACACACACACACAACACACACACACACACACCGACAACACACACACACACACACACACACCGACAACACACACACACACACACCGACAACACACACACACACACCGACAACACACACACACACACCGACAACACACACACACACACCGACAACACACACACACACACCGACAACACGCACACACACACACCGACAACACACACACACAAACACACCGACAACACACACACACACACACCGACAACACACACACACACACCGACAACACACACACACACCGATAACACACACACCGACAACACACACACACACACACCGACAACACACACACACACAACACACACACACCGACAACACACACACACACACACCGACAACACACACACACAAACGGACAACACACACACACACACCGACAACACACACACACACCGACAACACACACACACACCGACAACACACACACACACACACACCGACAACACACACACAAACACACACACCGACAACACACACACACACACACCGACAACACACACACACACACACACCGACAACACACACACACACACACACACCGACAACACACACACACACCGACAACACACACACACACACACACCGACAACACTCACACACACAACACACACACACACACACCGACAACACACACACACACACACCGACAACACACACACACACCGACAACACACACACACACCGACAACAAACACACACACAACACACACACACACACCGACAACACACACACACACACACACACACCGACAACACACACACACACACAAACACCGACAACACACACACACACACACACCGACAACACACACACACACATCGACAACACACACACACCGACAACACACACACACACACCGACAACACACACACACACACCGACAACACACACACACACAACACACACACACCGACAACACACACACACACACACCGACAACACACACACACACCGACAACACACACACACACACACACCGACAACACACACACACACCGACAACACACACACACACAACACACACACACACACCGACAACACACACACACACAACACACACACACACCGACAACACACACACACACACACCGACAACACACACACACACAACACACACACACACCGACAACACACACACACACACACACAACAAACACACACACACCGACAACACACACACACACACACACACCGCCAACACACACACACACACACCGACAACACACACACACACACCGACAACACACACACACCGACAACACACACACACACACACAACACACACACACACACCGACAACACGCACTCACACACACCGACAACACACACACACACACACACACAACACACACACACACACCGACAACACACACACACACACACACACACCAATAACACACACACACACACACCGACAACACACACACACACACCCCGACAACACACACACACACACCGACAACACACACACACACAACACACACACACCGACAACACACACTCACACACAAAGACAACACACACACACACACTTACAACACACACACACACACACAAACCGACAACACACACACAGACACACCGACAACACACACACACCGACAACACACACACACACCGACAACACACACACACACACACACAGACAACACACACACACACACCGACAACACACACACCGACAACACACACACACACACTGACAACACACACACAACGACAACACACACACACACACCGACAACACACACACACACCGACAACACACACACACACAACACACACACACACCGACAACACACACACACACACACCAACATCACACACACACCGACAACACACACACACACACAAACCGACAACACACACACAGACACACCGACAACACACACACACCGACAACACACAAACACACCGACAACACACACACACACCGAAAACACACACACACACACACCAACAACAAACACACACACACACACACACAACACACACACACACAACACACACACACACACCGACAACACACACACACACTCACCGACAACACACACACACAAACACACCGACAACACACACACACACACACACCGACAACACACACACACACACACCGACAACACACACACACACACCGACAACAAACACACACACACACACACACACACACCGACAACACACACACACACACCGACAACACACACACACACAGCGACAACACACACACACACACACACACACACACACACACACACACACACACCGCACAACACACACACACACACACACCGACAACACACACACACACACACCGACAACACACAGACACACACACACACACCGACAACACACACACACACACACACACACAGACACCGACAACACACACACACACCGACAACACACACACACACACACACACCGACAACACACACACACACACACACCGACAACACACACACACACACCGACAACACACACACACACACACACACACACACACCGATAACACACACACACCGACAACACACACACACACACACCGACAACACACACACACACACACACACACCGACAACACACACACACACACACACACACACACCGACAACACACACACACACCGACAACACACACACACACACACACCGACAACACTCACACACACAACACACACACACACACACCGACAACACACACACACACACCGACAACACACACACACACCGACAACACACACACACACACCGACAACAAACACACACACAACACACACACACACACCGACAACACACACACACACACACACACACCGACAACACACACACACACACAAACACCGACAACACACACACACACACACCGACAACACACACACACACAACACACAAACACACACACCGACACACACACACACACACACACACACACACCGACAACACACACACACACAACGACAACACAGACACACCGACAACACACACACACACACCGACAACACACACACACACACCGACAACACACACACACACAACACACACACACCGACAACACACACACACACACACACCGACAACACACACACACACACACACACACCGACAACACACACACACACCGACAACACACACACACACACATACAACACACACACACACACCGACAACACACACACACACAACACACACACACACACCGACAACACACACACACACCGACAACACACACACACACACACACCGACAACACACACACACACACACCGACAACACACACACACACAACACACACACACAACGACAACACACACACACACACACACAACACACACACACACACCGACAACACACACACACACACACACACCGACAACACACACACACACACACCGACAACACACACACACACACCGACAACACACACACACCGACAACACACACACACACACAACACACACACACACACCGACAACACGCACTCACACACACCGACAACACACACACACACACACACACAACACACACACACACACCGACAACACACACACACACACACACACACCGATAGCACACACACACACACACCGACAACACACACACACACACACACCCCGACAACACACACACACACACCGACAACACACACACACACAACACACACACACCGACAACACACACTCACACACAAAGACAACACACACACACACACTTACAACACACACACACAAACCGACAACACACACACAGACACACCGACAACACACACACACCGACAACACACACACACACCGACAACACACACACACACACACACAGACAACACACACACACACACACCGACAACACACACACACACACACCGACAACACACACACACACACACACCGACAACACACACACACCGACAACACACACACACACACCGACAACACACACACACACACACACACACAGACAACACACACACACACACACACACACACACACACCGACAACACACACACCGACAACACACACACACACACCGACAACACACACACACACACACACACACTCACACAACACACACACACACACCGACAACACACACACAGACACACACACACACCGACAACACACACACACACACACACACAACACACACACACAACACAGAAACACACATCGACAACACACACACACACACCGACAACACACACACACACACACACCGACAACACACACACACACACCGACAACACAAACACACACACACCGACAACACATAAACACACACACCGACAACACACACACACCGACAACACACACACACACACACACACCGACAACACACACACACACCGACAACACACACACACACACACACAAACACACACACACAGACAACACACACACACACACCGAT
>NW_027675334.1:45000-137500 GCF_965601325.2 Salmo salar
CAACACACACACACACACCGACAACACACACACACACAAAACACACACACACACCGACAACACACACACACACACAGCGACAACACACACACACACACACACACCGACAACACACACACACACACACCGACAACACAAACACACACAACACACACACACCGACAACACACACACACACACACACACACACACACACACACAATACACACACACCGACAACACACACACACACACACACACACACACCGACAACACACACACACACAACACACACACACACACCGACAACACACACACACACTCACCGACAACACACACACACAAACACACCGACAACACACACACACACACCGACAACAAACACACACACACCGACAACACACACACACACACAGACAACAAACACACACACACACACACACACACACACCGACAACACACACACACACACCGACAACACACACACACACACACACAAACCGACAACACACACACACACCGACAACACACACACACACACACACCGACAACACACACACACACACCGACAACACACACACACACAACACACACACACACACCGACAACACACACACACACCGACAACACACACACACACACACACCGACAACACACACACACACACACACACAACACACACACACACAACACACACACACACCGACAACACACACACACACACACACACAACACACACACACACACCGACAACACACACACACACACACACACACCGACAACACACACACACACACACCGACAACACACACACACACACCGACAACACACACACACACACCGACAACACACACACACACACACAACACACACACACACACCGACAACACGCACTCACACACACCGACAACACACACACACAAACACACCGACAACACACACACACACACACACACCGACAACACACACACACACACCGACAACACACACACACACCGATAACACACACACCGACAACACACACACACACACACCGACAACACACACACACACAACACACACACACCGACAACACAGACACACACACACCGACAACACACACACACACACCGACAACACAAACACACACACACCGACAACACACACACACACCGACAACACACACACACACCGACAACACACACACACACACACACACACACCGACAACACACACACAAACACACACACCGACAACACACACACACACACCGATAACACACACACACACACACCGACAACACACACACACACACCGACAACACACACACACACAAAACACACACACACACCGACAACACACACACACACACAGCGCACACACACACACACACACACACCGACAACACACACACACACACACCGACAACACAAACACACACAACACACACACACCGACAACACACACACACACACACACACACACACACACACACAATACACACACACCGACAACACACACACACACACACACACCACACACCGACAACACACACACACACACACACAAACACACACACACAGACAACACACACACACACACCGATAACACACACACACCGACAACACACACACACACACACACACCGACAACACACACACACACACACACCGACAACACACACACACACACACACACACCGACAACACACACACACACACCGACAACACACACACACACCGACAACACTCACACACACAACACACACACACACACCGACAACACACACACACACACACCGACAACGCACACACACACACACACACACTGACAACACACACACACACACCGACAACACACACACCGACAACACACACACACACACTGACAACACACACACAACGACAACACACACACACACACCGACAACACACACACACACCGACAACACACACACACACAACACACACACACACCGACAACACACACACACACACACCAACAACACACACACACCGACAACACACACACACACACAAACCAACAACACACACACAGACACACCGACAACACACACACACCGACAACACACACACACACCGACAACACACACACACACCGAAAACACACACACACACACACCAACAACAAACACACACACACACACAACACACACACACACAACACACACACACACACCGACAACACACACACACACTCACCGACAACACACACACACAAACACACCGACAACACACACACACACACCGACAACAAACACACACACACCGACAACACACACACACACACCGACAACAAACACACACACACACACACACACACACACCGACAACACACACACACACACCGACAACACACACACACACACACACAAACCGACAACACACACACACACCGACAACACACACACACACACACACCGACAACACACACACACACACCGACAACACACACACACACAACACACACACACACACCGACAACACACACACACACCGACAACACACACACACACACACACCGACAACACACACACACACACACACACAACACACACACACACAACACACACACACACCGACAACACACACACACACACACACACAACACACACACACACACCGACAACACACACACACACACACACACACCGACAACACACACACACACACACCGACAACACACACACACACACACCGACAACACACACACACACACCGACAACACACACACACACACACAACACACACACACACACCGACAACACGCACTCACACACACCGACAACACACACACACAAACACACCGACAACACACACACACACACACCGACAACACACACACACACACCGACAACACACACACACACAACACACAAACACACACACCGACAACACACACACACACACACACACACACACTCACACCGACAACACACACACACACATCGACAACACACACACACCGACAACACACACACACACACACCGACAACACACACACACACACCGACAACACACACACACACAACACACACACACACCGACAACACACACACACACACACACCGACAACACACACACACACACACCGACAACACACACACACACCGACAACACACACACACACACACACCGACAACACACACACACACACCGACAACACACACACACACAACACACACACACACCGACAACACACACACACACCGACAACACACACACACACACACCGACAACACACACACACACACACCGACAACACACACACACACAACACACACACACACCGACAACACACACACACACACACACACAACACACACACACACACCGACAACACACACACACACACACACACCGACAACACACACACACACACACCGACAACACACACACACACACCGACAACACACACACACACACACCGACAACACACACACACACACCGACAACACACACACACACAACACACACACACCGACAACACACACACACACACACACCGACAACACACACACACACACACACCTACAACACACACACACACACAACACACACACACACACCGACAACACACACTCACACACACCGACAACACACACACACAAACACACCGACAACACACACACACACACACACCGACAACACACACACACACACCGACAACACACACACACACACCGACAACACACACACACAACACACACACACACACACACACACCGACAACACACACACACACACCGACAACACACACACACACAAACACCAGCAACACACACACACACTGACAACACACACACACACACACCGACAACACACACACACACACCGACAACACACACATACACACACACTGACAACACACACACACACACACACACCGACAACGCACACACACACACACACACTGACAACACACACACAAACACCGACAACACACACACCGACAACACACACACACACACTGACAACACACACCAACAACACACACACACACCGACAACACACACACACACCGACAACACACACACACACAACACACACACACACACCGACAACACACACACACACACACACCGACAACACACACACACACACACACACAACACACACACACACAACACACACACACACACCGACAACACACACACACACAGCGACAACACACACACACAAACACACCGACAACACACACACACACACACCGACAACACACACACACACACACCGACAACACACACACACACACCGACAACACACACACACACACACACACACACACACACACCGACAACACACACACACACACCGACAACACACACACACCGACAACACACACACACACACACACACACACACAACACACACACACACACCGACAACACACACACACACACACCGACAACACACACACACACACACACACAACACACACACACACACCGACAACACACACACACACACACCGATAACACACACACACACACACACCGACAACACACACACACACACACACCCCGACAACACACACACACACCGACAACACACACACACACACACCGACAACACACACACACACACCGACAACACACACACACACACACACACACACACACACACCGACAACACACACACACACACCGACAACACACACACACACACCGACAACACACACACACACACACACACACACAACACACACACACACCGACAACACACACACACACACACACACCGACAACACACACACACAACACACACACACACACACCGACAACACACACACACACACACCTATAACACACACACACACACACACACCGACAACACACACACACACACACACCCCGACAACACACACACACACACCGACAACACACACACACACACACCGACAACACACACACACACACACACACACCGACAACACACACACACACAACACACACACACACACCGACAACACACACACACACCGACAACACACACACACACAACACACACACACACACCGACAACACACACACACACACACACCGACAACACACACACACACACACACAAACCGACAACACACACACAGACACACCGACAACACACACACACCGACAACACACACACACACCGACAACACACACACACACCGACAACACACACACACACACCGACAACACACACACACACACACAACACACACACACACAACACACACACACACACCGACAACACACACACACACAGCGACAACACACACACACAAACACACCGACAACACACACACACACACACCGACAACACACACACACACACACCGACAACACACACACACACACCGACACACACACACACACACACACACACACACACACACACCGACAACACACACACACACACCGACAACACACACACACACACCGACAACACACACACACACACACACACACACACACAACACACACACACACACACCGACAACACACACTCACACACACCGACAACACACACACACACACACACTGACAACACACACACACACACCGACAACACACACACACACACCAACAACACACACACACACACACACCGACAACACACACACACACACACACCGACAACACATAAACACACACACACAGACAACACACACACACACACACCGACAACACACACACACACACACCGATAACACACACACACCGACAACACACACACACACACACACAACACACACACCGACAACACACACACACACACACACCGACAACACACACACACACACCTACGACACACACACACACACAACACACACACACACACCGACAACACACACTCACACACACCGACAACACACACACACAAACACACCGACAACACACACACACACACACACCGACAACACACACACACACACCGACAACACACACACACACACCGACAACACACACACACACACACACACACCGACAACACACACACACACACCGACAACACACACACACACAAACACCAGCAACACACACACACACTGACAACACACACACACACACACACCGACAACACACACACACACACCGACAACACACACACACACACACACACCGACAACACACACACACACACACACACCGACAACGCACACACACACACACACACTGACAACACACACACAAACACCGACAACACACACACCGACAACACACACACAGACACTGACAACACACACAAACAACACACACACACACACCGACAACACACACACACACCGACAACACACACACACACAACACACACACACACACCGACAACACACACACACACACACACCGACAACACACACACACACACACAACACACACACACACAACACACACACACACACCGACAACACACACACACACAGCGACAACACACACACACAAACACACCGACAACACACACACACACACACACCGACAACACACACACACACACCGACAACACACACACACACACCGACACACACACACACACACACACACACACACACACACACACACCGACAACACACACACACACACCGACAACACACACACACACACCGACAACACACACACACACACACACACACACCCCGACAACACACACACACACACCGACAACACACACACACACACCGACAACACACACACACACACACCGACAACACACACACACACAACACACACACACACACCGACAACACACACACACACACACACACAACACACACACACACACCGACAACACACACACACACACACACACACCGACAACGCACACACACACACACACTGACAACACACACACAAACACCGACAACACACACACCGACAACACACACACACACACTGACAACACACACACACCGACAACACACACACACACACACCGACAACACACACACACACCGACAACACACACACACACAACACACACACACACACCGACAACACACACAAACACACCGACAACACAAACACACACACACCGACAACACATAAACACACACACACCGACAACACACACACACCGACAACACACACACACACACACACACACACCAACAACACACACACACACACACACCGACAACACACACACACACACACACACACACACCGACAACACACACACACACACACACCGACAACACACACACACACACCGACAACACACACACACACACCGACAACACACACACACACAACACACACACACACACACCGACAACACACACACACACACACCGACAACACACACACACACACCGACAACACACACACACACACACCGACAACACACACACACACACACCGACAACACACACACACACACCGACAACACACACACACACAACACACACACACACACACCGACAACACACACACACACACACCGACAACACACACACACACACCGACAACACACACACACACACACCGACAACACACACACACACACACCGACAACACACACACACACACACCGACAACACACACACACACACACCGACAACACACACACACACACCGACAACACACACAACACACACACACACACCGACAACACACACACACACCGACAACACACACACACACACACACACACACACCGACAACACACACACACACAACACACACATACACACCGACAACACACACACACACACACACACACAACACACACACACACACCGACAACACACACACACACACACACCGACAACACACACACACACACACCGACAACACACACCGACAACACACACACACACCGACAACACACACACAAACACACACAACACACACACACACACCGACAACACACACTCACACACACCGACAACACACACACAAACACACACAGACTGACAACACACACACACACCGACAACACACACACACACACCAACAACACACACACACACACACACACCGACAACACACACACACACACCGACAACACATAAACACACACACACCGACAACACACACACACACACACCGACAACACACACACACACACACCGACAACACACACACACACAACACACACACACACACTGACAACACACACACACACACACCGACAACACACACACACACACACACACACAACACACACACACACCGACAACACACACACACACACACCGACAACACACACACACCGACAACACACACACACCGATGACACACACACACACACAACACACACACACACACCGACAACACACACTCACACACACCGACAACACACACACACACACACACACACTGACAACACACACACACACACCGACAACACACACACACACACCAACAACACACACACACACACACCGACAACACACACACACACACCGACAACACATAAACACACACACACCGACAACACACACACACACACACACCGACAACACACACACACCGATAAAACACACACACCGACAACACACAAACACACACACCGACAACACACACACACACACACACACACACACACACACACACACCGACAACACACACACACACACACACACACACACACCCGACAACACACGCACACACACACCGACAACACACACACACACAACACACACACACACACACCGACAACACACACACACACACACACCGACAACACACACACACACGCCGACAACACACACACACACACACCGACAACACACACACACAACACACACACACACACCGCAAACACACACGCACACACATTCGACAACACACACACACACACACACCGACAACACACACACACACACCGACAACACACACACACACACACACACACACCGACAACACACACACCGACAACACACACACACAACACACATACACACACCGACAACACACACACACACACACCGACAACACACACACACACCGACAACACACACACTCACACAAACCGACAACACACACACAGAAACACCGACAACACACACACACCGACAACACACACACACACCGACAACACACACACACACACACACACCGACAACACACACACACACACCGACAACACATAAACACACACACACCGACAACACACACACACACACACTGACAACACACAAACACACACCGACAACACACACACACACACCGACAACACACACACACAAACCGACAACACACACACACACACCGACAACACACACACACACACACACACACACACACACCGACAACACACACACACACACACCGACAACACACACACACACACACCGACAACACACACACACACCGACAACACAAACACACACACACCGACAACACATAAACACACACACACCGACAACACACACCGACAACACACACACACACACCGACAACACACACACACACACACCGACAACACACACAAACACACACCGACAACACACACACACACACACCGATAACACACACACACCGACAACACACACACACACACACACACCGACAACACACACACACACACACACACACACCGACAACACACACACACACACACACCGACAACACACACACACACACCGACAACACACACACACACACCGACAACACACACACACACAACACACACACACACACACCGACAACACACACACACACACACCGACAACACAAACACACACATCGACAACACACACACACATCGACAACACAAACACACACACACCGACAGCACACACACACACAACACACACACACACACCGACAACACACACACACACACACCAACAACACACACACACACACACACACACAACACACACACACCGACAACACACACACACACAACACACACACACACCGACAACACACACAAACACACCGACAACACAAACACACACACACCGACAACACATAAACACACACACACCGACAACACACACACACCGACAACACACACACACACACACACACACACCAACAACACACACACACACACACACCGACAACACACACACACACACACACACACACACACACCGACAACACACACACACACACACCGATAACACACACACACCGACAACACACACACACACACACACACACCGACAACACACACACACACACACACACAGCGACAACACACACACACACACACACCGACAACACACACACACACACCGACAACACACACACACACACCGACAACACACACACACACAACACACACACACACACACCGACAACACACACACACACACACCGACAACACAAACACACACATCGACAACACACACACACACATCGACAACACAAACACACACACACCGACAGCACACACACACACAACACACACACACACACCGACAACACACACACACACACACCAACAACACACACACACACACACACACACAACACACACACACCGACAACACACACACACACAACACACACACACACCGACAACACACACAAACACACCGACAACACAAACACACACACACCGACAACACATAAACACACACACACCGACAACACACACACACCGACAACACACACACACACACACACACACACCAACAACACACACACACACACACACACCGACAACACACACACACACACACACACACACACACACACACACACACACACACACACACACACCGACAACACACACACACACACACCGATAACACACACACCGACAACACACACACACACACAAACACCGACAACACACACACACACGCACCGACAACACACACACACACACACACACCGACAACACACACACACACACCGACAACACACACACACACACACACCGACAACACAGACATACACAACAAACACACACACACACCGACAACACACACACACACACATCGACAACACACACACACACATCGACAACACACACACACACACACCGACAACACACACACACACCGACAACACACACACACACACCGACAACACACACACACACAACACACACACACACACCGACAACACACACACACACACACCGACAACACACACACACACACACCGACAACACACACACACACACACCGACAACACACACACACACACACCGACAACACACACACACACCGACAACACACACACACACAACACACACACACACACCGACAACACACACACACACCCCGACAACACACACACAAACACACACCAACAACACACACACACACACACCGACAACACACACACACACAACACACACACACACCGACAACACACACACACACACACACAACACACATACACACACCGACAACACACACACACCGACAACACACACACACACACACACACACACCAACAACACACACACACACACACACCGACAACACACACACACACACCACACACACACACACACACCGACAACACACACACACACACACCGATAACACACACACACCGACAACACACACACACACACACACACACCGACAACACACACACACACACACACACAGCGACAACACACACACACACACACACCGACAACACACACACACACACCGACAACACACACACACACACACACCGACAACACACACACACACAACACACACACACACACGCCGACAACACACACACACACACACCGACAACACAAACACACACATCGACAACACACACACACACATCGACAACACAAACACACACACACCGACAGCACACACACACACAACACACACACACACACCGACAACACACACACACACACACCAACAACACACACACACACACACACACACAACACACACACACCGACAACACACACACACACAACACACACACACACCGACAACACACACAAACACACCGACAACACAAACACACACACACCGACAACACATAAACACACACACACCGACAACACACACACACCGACAACACACACACACACACACACACACACCAACAACACACACACACACACACACACCGACAACACACACACACACACACACACACACACACACACACACACACACACACACACACACACCGACAACACACACACACACACACCGATAACACACACACCGACAACACACACACACACACAAACACCGACAACACACACACACACGCACCGACAACACACACACACACACACACACCGACAACACACACACACACACCGACAACACACACACACACACACACCGACAACACAGACATACACAACAAACACACACACACACCGACAACACACACACACACACATCGACAACACACACACACACATCGACAACACACACACACACACACCGACAACACACACACACACCGACAACACACACACACACACCGACAACACACACACACACAACACACACACACACACCGACAACACACACACACACACACCGACAACACACACACACACACACCGACAACACACACACACACACACCGACAACACACACACACACACACCGACAACACACACACACACCGACAACACACACACACACAACACACACACACACACCGACAACACACACACACACCCCGACAACACACACACAAACACACACCAACAACACACACACACACACACCGACAACACACACACACACAACACACACACACACCGACAACACACACACACACACACACAACACACATACACACACCGACAACACACACACACACACTCACACACCGACAACACACACACACACACACCGACAACACACACACACACACCGACAACACACACACACACACCGACAACACACACACACAAAACACACACACACACACCGACAACACACACTCACACACACCGACAACACACACACACAAACACACCGACAACACACACACACACACACACCGACAACACACACACACACACCGACAACACACACACACACACACCGACAACACACACACACACCGACAACACACACACACACACCGACAACACACACACACACACCGACAACACACACACACACAACACACACACAAACACACACCGACAACACACACACACACACCGACAACACACACACACACACCGACAACACACACACACACACACACACACACACCGACAACACACACACACACACCGACAACACACACACACACACCGACAACACACACACACACACACACACTGACAACACACACACACACACCGACAACACACACACACACACACACCGACAACACACACACTCACACACACACACACCGACAACACACACACACACACACACACACTGACAACACAAACACACACACACACACCGACAACACACACACACACACACCAACAACACACACACACACACCAACAACACACACACACACACACACCGACAACACACACACACACACACACACACACACACACACACACACCGACAACACACACACACACACACACACACACTGACAACACACACAAACACACACACCGACAACACACACACACACACACCGACAACACACACACACCGACAACACACACACACCGACAACACACACACACACACACCGACAACACACACACACACACCGACAACACACACACACCGACAACACACACACACACCGACAACACACACACACACACACCGACAACACACACACACACAACACACACACACCGACAACACACACACACACACACAACACACACACACACACCGACAACACACACACACACACACACACACCGACAACACACACACACACACCGATAACACTCACACACACAACACACACACACCGACAACACACACTCACACACACCGACAACACACACACACAAACACACCGACAACACACACACACACACCGACAACACACACACCGACAACACACACACACACACCGAAACACACACACACACACACACCGACAACACACACACACAAACCGACAACACACACAAACACACCGACAACACACACACACACACACACACACACACACACACCGACAACACACACACACACACACCGACAACACACACACACACATCGACAACACAC
The DNA here is from genome assembly GCF_965601325.2 of Salmo salar. Taxonomy (NCBI): domain Eukaryota; kingdom Metazoa; phylum Chordata; class Actinopteri; order Salmoniformes; family Salmonidae; genus Salmo; species Salmo salar. The sequence continues at coordinate 59,032 of NW_027675334.1, forward strand.
ACACACACAACACACACACACACATCGACAACACACACACACACACACCAACAACACACACACACACACACACACAACACACACACACACACCGACAACACACACACACACACCAACAACACACACACACACACCGACAACACACACACACACACCGACAACACAAACACACACACACCGACAACATATAAACACACACACACCGACAACACACACACCGACAACACACACACACACACACACACCAACAACACACACACACACACACCGACAACACACACACACACACACACACACACACACACACCCGACAACACACACACACACACACCGATAACACACACTCCGACAACACACACACACACACACACCGACAACACACACACACATACACACACCGACAACACACACACACACACACCGACAACACACACACACACCGACAACACACACACACACAACACACACACACACACCGACAACACACACACACACCCCGACAACACACACACAAACACACACCAACAACACACACACACACACACCGACAACACACACACACACAACACACACACACACCGACAACACACACACACACAACACACACACACACACACCGACAACACACACACACACACACCGACAACACACACACACACACCGACAACACACACACACACACACCGACAACACACACACACACACACCGACAACACACACACACACACACCGACAACACACACACACACACACCGACAACACACACACACACACCGACAACACACACAACACACACACACACACCGACAACACACACACACACCGACAACACCACACACACACACACACACACACACACACCGACAACACACACACACACAACACACACATACACACCGACAACACACACACACACACACACACACAACACACACACACACACCGACAACACACACACACACACACACCGACAACACACACACACACCGACAACACACACCGACAACACACACACACACCGACAACACACACACAAACACACACAACACACACACACACACCGACAACACACACTCACACACACCGACAACACACACACAAACACACACAGACTGACAACACACACACACACCGACAACACACACACACACACCAACAACACACACACACACACACACACCGACAACACACACACACACACCGACAACACATAAACACACACACACCGACAACACACACACACACACACCGACAACACACACACACACACACCGACAACACACACACACACACAACACACACACACACACTGACAACACACACACACACACACCGACAACACACACACACACACACACACAACACACACACACACCGACAACACACACACACACACACCGACAACACACACACACCGACAACACACACACACCGATGACACACACACACACACAACACACACACACACCGACAACACACACTCACACACACCGACAACACACACACACACACACACACACTGACAACACACACACACACACCGACAACACACACACACACACCAACAACACACACACACACACACCGACAACACACACACACACACCGACAACACATAAACACACACACACCGACAACACACACACACACACACACCGACAACACACACACACCGATAAAACACACACACCGACAACACACAAACACACAAACCGACAACACACACACACACACACACACACACACACACACACACACCGACAACACACACACACACACACACACACACACCCGACAACACACGCACACACACACCGACAACACACACACACACAACACACACACACACACACCGACAACACACACACACACACACACCGACAACACACACACACACGCCGACAACACACACACACACACACCGACAACACACACACACAACACACACACACACACCGCAAACACACACGCACACACATTCGACAACACACACACACACACACACCGACAACACACACACACACACACACCGACAACACACACACACACACACACACACACACCGACAACACACACACCGACAACACACACACACAACACACACACACACACCGACAACACACACACACACACACCGACAACACACACACACACCGACAACACACACACTCACACAAACCGACAACACACACACAGAAACATCGACAACACACACACACCGACAACACACACACACACCGACAACACACACACACACACACACACCGACAACACACACACACACACCGACAACACATAAACACACACACACCGACAACACACACACACACACACTGACAACACACAAACACACACCGACAACACACACACACACACCGACAACACACACACACAAACCGACAACACACACACACACACCGACAACACACACACACACACACACACACACACCGACAACACACACACACACACACCGACAACACACACACACACACACCGACAACACACACACACACCGACAACACAAACACACACACACCGACAACACATAAACACACACACACCGACAACACACACCGACAACACACACACACACACCGACAACACACACACACACACACACCGACAACACACACAAACACACACCGACAACACACACACACACACACCGATAACACACACACACCGCCAACACACACACACACACACACACCGACAACACACACACACACACACACACACACCGACAACACACACACACACCGACAACACACACACACACCGACAACACACACACACACACCGACAACACACACACACACAACACACACACACACACACCGACAACACACACACACACACACCGACAACACAAACACACACATCGACAACACACACACACATCGACAACACAAACACACACACACCGACAGCACACACACACACAACACACACACACACACCGACAACACACACACACACACACCAACAACACACACACACACACACACACACAACACACACACACCGACAACACACACACACACAACACACACACACACCGACAACACACACAAACACACCGACAACACAAACACACACACACCGACAACACATAAACACACACACACCGACAACACACACACACCGACAACACACACACACACACACACACACACCAACAACACACACACACACACACACCGACAACACACACACACACACACACACACACACACACACCGACAACACACACACACACACACCGATAACACACACACACCGACAACACACACACACACACACACACACCGACAACACACACACACACACACACACAGCGACAACACACACACACACACACACCGACAACACACACACACACACCGACAACACACACACACACACCGACAACACACACACACACAACACACACACACACACACCGACAACACACACACACACACACCGACAACACAAACACACACATCGACAACACACACACACACATCGACAACACAAACACACACACACCGACAGCACACACACACACAACACACACACACACACCGACAACACACACACACACACACACCAACAACACACACACACACACACACACACAACACACACACACCGACAACACACACACACACAACACACACACACACCGACAACACACACAAACACACCGACAACACAAACACACACACACCGACAACACATAAACACACACACACCGACAACACACACACACCGACAACACACACACACACACACACACACACCAACAACACACACACACACACACACCGACAACACACACACACACACACACACACACACACACACACACACACACACACACACACACACCGACAACACACACACACACACACCGATAACACACACACCGACAACACACACACACACACAAACACCGACAACACACACACACACGCACCGACAACACACACACACACACACACACCGACAACACACACACACACACCGACAACACACACACACACACACACCGACAACACACACATACACAACAAACACACACACACACCGACAACACACACACACACACATCGACAACACACACACACACATCGACAACACACACACACACACACCGACAACACACACACACACCGACAACACACACACACACACCGACAACACACACACACACAACACACACACACACACCGACAACACACACACACACACACCGACAACACACACACACACACACCGACAACACACACACACACACACCGACAACACACACACACACACACCGACAACACACACACACACCGACAACACACACACACACAACACACACACACACACCGACAACACACACACACACCCCGACAACACACACACAAACACACACCAACACACACACACACACCGACAACACACACACACACAACACACACACACACCGACAACACACACACACACACACACAACACACATACACACACCGACAACACACACACACACACTCACACACCGACAACACACACACACACACACCGACAACACACACACACACACCGACAACACACACACACACACCGACAACACACACACACAAAACACACACACACACACCGACAACACACACTCACACACACCGACAACACACACACACAAACACACCGACAACACACACACACACACACACCGACAACACACACACACACACCGACAACACACACACACACACACCGACAACACACACACACACCGACAACACACACACACACACCGACAACACACACACACACACCGACAACACACACACACACAACACACACACAAACACACACCGACAACACACACACACACACCGACAACACACACACACACACCGACAACACACACACACACACACACACACACACCGACAACACACACACACACACCGACAACACACACACACACACCGACAACACACACACACACACACACACTGACAACACACACACACACACCGACAACACACACACACACACACACCGACAACACACACACTCACACACACACACACACACCGACAACACACACACACACACACACACACTGACAACACAAACACACACACACACACCGACAACACACACACACACACACCAACAACACACACACACACACCAACAACACACACACACACACACACCGACAACACACACACACACACACACACACACACACACACCGACAACACACACACACACACACACACACTGACAACACACACAAACACACACACCGACAACACACACACACACACACCGACAACACACACACACCGACAACACACACACACCGACAACACACACACACACACACCGACAACACACACACACACACCGACAACACACACACACCGACAACACACACACACACCGACAACACACACACACACACACCGACAACACACACACACACAACACACACACACCGACAACACACACACACACACACAACACACACACACACACCGACAACACACACACACACACACACACACCGACAACACACACACACACACCGATAACACTCACACACACAACACACACACACCGACAACACACACTCACACACACCGACAACACACACACACAAACACACCGACAACACACACACACACACCGACAACACACACACCGACAACACACACACACACACCGAAACACACACACACACACACACCGACAACACACACACACAAACCGACAACACACACAAACACACCGACAACACACACACACACACACACACACACACACACACCGACAACACACACACACACACACCGACAACACACACACACACATCGACAACACACACACACACAACACACACACACACATCGACAACACACACACACACACACCAACAACACACACACACACACACACACAACACACACACACACACCGACAACACACACACACACACCAACAACACACACACACACACCGACAACACACACACACACACCGACAACACAAACACACACACACCGACAACATATAAACACACACACACCGACAACACACACACCGACAACACACACACACACACACACACCAACAACACACACACACACACACCGACAACACACACACACACACACACACACACACACACACACCCGACAACACACACACACACACACCGATAACACACACTCCGACAACACACACACACACACACACACACCGACAACACACACACACATACACACACCGACAACACACACACACACACACCGACAACACACACACACACCGACAACACACACACACACAACACACACACACACACCGACAACACACACACACACCCCGACAACACACACACAAACACACACCAACAACACACACACACACACACCGACAACACACACACACACAACACACACACACACCGACAACACACACACACACACACACACAACACACATACACACACCGACAACACACACACACACACTCACACACCGACAACACACACACACACACACCGACAACACACACACACACACCGACAACACACACACACACACCGACAACACACACACACAAAACACACACACACACACCGACAACACACACTCACACACACCGACAACACACACACACAAACACACCGACAACACACACACACACACACACCGACAACACACACACACACCGACAACACACACACACACACACCGACAACACACACACACACCGACAACACACACACACACACCGACAACACACACACACACACCGACAACACACACACACACAACACACACACAAACACACACCGACAACACACACACACACACCGACAACACACACACACACACCGACAACACACACACACACACACACACACCGACAACACACACACACACACCGACAACACACACACACACACCGACAACACACACACACACACACACACTGACAACACACACACACACCGACAACACACACACACACACACACCGACAACACACACACTCACACACACACACACACACCGACAACACACACACACACACACACACACTGACAACACAAACACACACACACACACCGACAACACACACACACACACACCAACAACACACACACACACACACCAACAACACACACACACACACACCGACAACACACACACACACACACACACACACACACACCGACAACACACACACACACACACACACACTGACAACACACACAAACACACACACCGACAACACACACACACACACACCGACAACACACACACACCGACAACACACACACACCGACAACACACACACACACACACCGACAACACACACACACACACCGACAACACACACACACCGACAACACACACACACACCGACAACACACACACACACACACCGACAACACACACACACACAACACACACACACCGACAACACACACACACACACACAACACACACACACACACCGACAACACACACACACACACACACACACCGACAACACACACACACACACCGATAACACTCACACACACAACACACACACACCGACAACACACACTCACACACACACACACACCGACAACACACACACACACACACACCGACAACACACACACACACACCGACAACACACACACACACACCGACAACACACACACACACAACACACACACACACACACCGACAACACACACACACACACCGACAACACAAACACACACATCGACAACACACACACACATCGACAACACAAACACACACACACCGACAGCACACACACACACAACACACACACACACACCGACAACACACACACACACACACCAACAACACACACACACACACACACACACACACAACACACACACACCGACAACACACACACACACAACACACACACACACCGACAACACACACAAACACACCGACAACACAAACACACACACACCGACAACACATAAACACACACACACCGACAACACACACACACCGACAACACACACACACACACACACACACACCAACAACACACACACACACACACACCGACAACACACACACACACACACACACACACACACACCGACAACACACACACACACACACCGATAACACACACACACCGACAACACACACACACACACACACCGACAACACACACACACACACACACACAGCGACAACACACACACACACACCGACAACACACACACACACACCGACAACACACACACACACACCGACAACACACACACACACAACACACACACACACACACCGACAACACACACACACACACACCGACAACACAAACACACACATCGACAACACACACACACACATCGACAACACAAACACACACACACCGACAGCACACACACACACAACACACACACACACACCGACAACACACACACACACACACCAACAACACACACACACACACACACACACAACACACACACCCCGACAACACACACACAAACACACACCAACAACACACACACACACACCGACAACACACACACACACAACACACACACACACCGACAACACACACACACACACACACAACACACATACACACACCGACAACACACACACACACACTCACACACCGACAACACACACACACACACACCGACAACACACACACACACACCGACAACACACACACACACACCGACAACACACACACACAAAACACACACACACACACCGACAACACACACTCACACACACCGACAACACACACACACAAACACACCGACAACACACACACACACACACACCGACAACACACACACACACACCGACAACACACACACACACACACCGACAACACACACACACACCGACAACACACACACACACACCGACAACACACACACACACACCGACAACACACACACACACAACACACACACAAACACACACCGACAACACACACACACACACCGACAACACACACACACACACCGACAACACACACACACACACACACACACACACCGACAACACACACACACACACCGACAACACACACACACACACCGACAACACACACACACACACACACACTGACAACACACACACACACACCGACAACACACACACACACACACACCGACAACACACACACTCACACACACACACACACACCGACAACACACACACACACACACACACACTGACAACACAAACACACACACACACACCGACAACACACACACACACACACCAACAACACACACACACACACCAACAACACACACACACACACACACCGACAACACACACACACACACACACACACACACACACACCGACAACACACACACACACACACACACACACTGACAACACACACAAACACACACACCGACAACACACACACACACACACCGACAACACACACACACCGACAACACACACACACCGACAACACACACACACACACACCGACAACACACACACACACACCGACAACACACACACACCGACAACACACACACACACCGACAACACACACACACACACACACCGACAACACACACACACACAACACACACACACCGACAACACACACACACACACACAACACACACACACACACCGACAACACACACACACACACACACACACCGACAACACACACACACACACCGATAACACTCACACACACAACACACACACACCGACAACACACACTCACACACACCGACAACACACACACACAAACACACCGACAACACACACACACACACCGACAACACACACACCGACAACACACACACACACACCGAAACACACACACACACACACACCGACAACACACACACACAAACCGACAACACACACAAACACACCGACAACACACACACACACACACACACACACACACCGACAACACACACACACACACACCGACAACACACACACACACATCGACAACACACACACACACAACACACACACACACATCGACAACACACACACACACACACCAACAACACACACACACACACACACAACACACACACACACACCGACAACACACACACACACACCAACAACACACACACACACACCGACAACACACACACACACACCGACAACACAAACACACACACACCGACAACATATAAACACACACACACCGACAACACACACACCGACAACACACACACACACACACACACCAACAACACACACACACACACACCGACAACACACACACACACACACACACACACACACACACACCCGACAACACACACACACACACACCGATAACACACACTCCGACAACACACACACACACACACACACACCGACAACACACACACACATACACACACCGACAACACACACACACACACACCGACAACACACACACACACCGACAACACACACAAACACAACACACACACACACACCGACAACACACACACACACCCCGACAACACACACACAAACACACACCAACAACACACACACACACACACCGACAACACACACACACACAACACACACACACACCGACAACACACACACACACACACACACAACACACATACACACACCGACAACACACACACACACACTCACACACCGACAACACACACACACACACACCGACAACACACACACACACACCGACAACACACACACACACACCGACAACACACACACACAAAACACACACACACACACCGACAACACACACTCACACACACCGACAACACACACACACAAACACACCGACAACACACACACACACACACACCGACAACACACACACACACCGACAACACACACACACACACACCGACAACACACACACACACCGACAACACACACACACACACCGACAACACACACACACACACCGACAACACACACACACACAACACACACACAAACACACACCGACAACACACACACACACACCGACAACACACACACACACACCGACAACACACACACACACACACACACACACACCGACAACACACACACACACACCGACAACACACACACACACACCGACAACACACACACACACACACACACTGACAACACACACACACACACCGACAACACACACACACACACACACCGACAACACACACACTCACACACACACACACACACCGACAACACACACACACACACACACACTGACAACACAAACACACACACACACACCGACAACACACACACACACACACCAACAACACACACACACACACCAACAACACACACACACACACACCGACAACACACACACACACACACACACACACACACACCGACAACACACACACACACACACACACACTGACAACACACACAAACACACACACCGACAACACACACACACACACACCGACAACACACACACACCGACAACACACACACACCGACAACACACACACACACACACCGACAACACACACACACACACCGACAACACACACACACCGACAACACACACACACACCGACAACACACACACACACACACCGACAACACACACACACACAACACACACACACCGACAACACACACACACACACACAACACACACACACACACCGACAACACACACACACACACACACACACCGACAACACACACACACACACCGATAACACTCACACACACAACACACACACACCGACAACACACACTCACACACACACACACACCGACAACACACACACACACACACACCGACAACACACACACACACACCGACAACACACACACACACACCGACAACACACACACACACAACACACACACACACACACCGACAACACACACACACACACCGACAACACAAACACACACATCGACAACACACACACACATCGACAACACAAACACACACACACCGACAGCACACACACACACAACACACACACACACACCGACAACACACACACACACACACCAACAACACACACACACACACACACACACACACAACACACACACACCGACAACACACACACACACAACACACACACACACCGACAACACACACAAACACACCGACAACACAAACACACACACACCGACAACACATAAACACACACACACCGACAACACACACACACCGACAACACACACACACACACACACACCGACAACACACACACACACACACACACACACACACACCGACAACACACACACACACACACCGATAACACACACACCGACAACACACACACACACACACACCGACAACACACACACACACACACACACAGCGACAACACACACACACACACCGACAACACACACACACACACCGACAACACACACACACACACCGACAACACACACACACACAACACACACACACACACACCGACAACACACACACACACACACCGACAACACAAACACACACATCGACAACACACACACACACATCGACAACACAAACACACACACACCGACAGCACACACACACACAACACACACACACACACCGACAACACACACACACACACACCAACAACACACACACACACACACACACACAACACACACACACCGACAACACACACACACACAACACACACACACACCGACAACACACACAAACACACCGACAACACAAACACACACACACCGACAACACATAAACACACACACACCGACAACACACACACACCGACAACACACACACACACACACACACACACACACCAACAACACACACACACACACACACCGACAACACACACACACACACACACACACACACACACACACACACACCGACAACACACACACACACACACCGATAACACACACACCGACAACACACACACACACACAAACACCGACAACACACACACACACGCACCGACAACACACACACACACACACACACCGACAACACACACACACACACCGACAACACACACACACACACACACCGACAACACACACATACACAACAAACACACACACACACCGACAACACACACACACACACATCGACAACACACACACACACATCGACAACACACACACACACACACCGACAACACACACACACACCGACAACACACACACACACACCGACAACACACACACACACAACACACACACACACACCGACAACACACACACACACACACCGACAACACACACACACACACACCGACAACACACACACACACACACCGACAACACACACACACACACACCGACAACACACACACACACCGACAACACACACACACACAACACACACACACACACCGACAACACACACACACACCCCGACAACACACACACAAACACACACCAACAACACACACACACACACACCGACAACACACACACACACAACACACACACACACCGACAACACACACACACACACACACAACACACATACACACACCGACAACACACACACACACACTCACACACCGACAACACACACACACACAAACCGACAACACACACACACACACCGACAACACACACACACACACCGACAACACACACACACAAAACACACACACACACACCGACAACACACACTCACACACACCGACAACACACACACACAAACACACCGACAACACACACACACACACACACCGACAACACACACACACACACCGACAACACACACACACACACACCGACAACACACACACACACCGACAACACACACACACACACCGACAACACACACACACACACCGACAACACACACACACACAACACACACACAAACACACACCGACAACACACACACACACACCGACAACACACACACACACACCGACAACACACACACACACACACACACACACACACCGACAACACACACACACACACCGACAACACACACACACACACCGACAACACACACACACACACACACACTGACAACACACACACACACACCGACAACACACACACACACACACACCGACAACACACACACTCACACACACACACACACACACCGACAACACACACACACACACTCACACACTGACAACACAAACACACACACACACACTGACAACACACACACACACACACCAACAACACACACACACACACCAACAACACACACACACACACACACCGACAACACACACACACACACACACACACCACACACACACACACACACACACCGACAACACACACACACACACACACACACTGACAACACACACAAACACACACACCGACAACACACACACACACACACCGACAACACACACACACCGACAACACACACACACCGACAACACACACACACACACACCGACAACACACACACACACACCGACAACACACACACACCGACAACACACACACACACCGACAACACACACACACACACACCGACAACACACACACACACAACACACACACACCGACAACACACACACACACACACAACACACACACACACACCGACAACACACACACACACACACACACACCGACAACACACACACACACACCGATAACACTCACACACACAACACACACACACCGACAACACACACTCACACACACCGACAACACACACACACAAACACACCGACAACACACACACACACACCGACAACACACACACCGACAACACACACACACAAACACACCGACAACACACACACACACACCGACAACACACACACACACACACACACACTGACAACACAAACACACACACACACACCGACAACACACACACACACACACCAACAACACACACACACACACCAACAACACACACACACACACACACCGACAACACACACACACACACACACACACACACAGACACACACACCGACAACACACACACACACACACACACACTGACAACACACACAAACACACACACCGACAACACACACACACACACACCGACAACACACACACACCGACAACACACACACACCGACAACACACACACACACACACCGACAACACACACACACACACCGACAACACACACACACCGACAACACACACACACACCGACAACACACACACACACACACCGACAACACACACACACACAACACACACACACCGACAACACACACACACACACACAACACACACACACACACCGACAACACACACACACACACACACACACCGACAACACACACACACACACCGATAACACTCACACACACAACACACACACACCGACAACACACACTCACACACACCGACAACACACACACACAAACACACCGACAACACACACACACACACCGACAACACACACACCGACAACACACACACACACACCGACAACACACACACACACACACACCGACAACACACACACACAAACCGACAACACACACAAACACACCGACAACACACACACACACACACACACACACACACCGACAACACACACACACACATCGACAACACACACACACACAACACACACACACACATCGACAACACACACACACACACACACCAACAACACACACACACACACACACACAACACACACACACACACCGACAACACACACACACACACCAACAACACACACACACACACCGACAACACACACACACACACCGACAACACAAACACACACACACCGACAACATATAAACACACACACACCGACAACACACACACACCGACAACACACACACACACACACACACCAACAACACACACACACACACACCGACAACACACACACACACACACACACACACACACACCCGACAACACACACACACACACACCGATAACACACACTCCGACAACACACACACACACACACACACCGACAACACACACACACATACACACACCGACAACACACACACACACACACCGACAACACACACACACACCGACAACACACACACACACAACACACACACACACACCGACAACACACACACACACCCCGACAACACACACACAAACACACACCAACAACACACACACACACACACCGACAACACACACACACACAACACACACACACACCGACAACACACACACACACACAACACACATACACACACCGACAACACACACACACACACTCACACACCGACAACACACACACACACACACCGACAACACACACACACACACCGACAACACACACACACACACCGACAACACACACACACAAAACACACACACACACACCGACAACACACACTCACACACACCGACAACACACACACACAAACACACCGACAACACACACACACACACACACCGACAACACACACACACACACCGACAACACACACACACACACACCGACAACACACACACACACCGACAACACACACACACACACCGACAACACACACACACACACCGACAACACACACACACACAACACACACACAAACACACACCGACAACACACACACACACACCGACAACACACACACACACACCGACAACACACACACACACACACACACACACACCGACAACACACACACACACACCGACAACACACACACACACACCGACAACACACACACACACACACACACTGACAACACACACACACACACCGACAACACACACACACACACACACCGACAACACACACACTCACACACACACACACACACACCGACAACACACACACACACACACACACACTGACAACACAAACACACACACACACACCGACAACACACACACACACACACCAACAACACACACACACACACCAACAACACACACACACACACCGACAACACACACACACACACACACACACACACACACACACCGACAACACACACACACACACACACACACTGACAACACACACAAACACACACACCGACAACACACACACACACACACCGACAACACACACACACCGACAACACACACACACCGACAACACACACACACACACACCGACAACACACACACACACACCGACAACACACACACACCGACAACACACACACACACCGACAACACACACACACACACACCGACAACACACACACACACAACACACACACACCGACAACACACACACACACACACAACACACACACACACACCGACAACACACACACACACACACACACACCGACAACACACACACACACACCGATAACACTCACACACACAACACACACACACCGACAACACACACTCACACACACCGACAACACACACACACAAACACACCGACAACACACACACACACATCGACAACACACACACACACAACACACACACACACATCGACAACACACACACACACACACCAACAACACACACACACACACACACACAACACACACACACACACCGACAACACACACACACACACCAACAACACACACACACACACCGACAACACACACACACACACCGACAACACAAACACACACACACCGACAACATATAAACACACACACACCGACAACACACACACACCGACAACACACACACACACACACCAACAACACACACACACACACACCGACAACACACACACACACACACACACACACACCCGACAACACACACACACACACACCGATAACACACACTCCGACAACACACACACACACACACACACCGACAACACACACACACATACACACACCGACAACACACACACACACACACACACACCGACAACACACACACACACACCGACAACACACAAACACACACACACACCGACAACACACACACACACAACACACACACACACACACCGATAACACACACACACACACACCGACAACACACACACACACATCGACAACACACACACACACATCGACAACACAAACACACACACACCGACAGCACACACACACACAACACACACACACACACACACACACACACACCAACAACACACACACACACACACACACACAACACACACACACCGACAACACACACACACACAACACACACACACACCGACAACACACACAAACACACCGACAACACAAACACACACACACCGACAACACATAAACACACACACACCGACAACACACACACACCGACAACACACACACACACACACACACACACCAACAACACACACACACACACACACCGACAACACACACACACACACACCACACACACACACACACACACACCGACAACACACACACACACACACCGATAACACACACACACCGACAACACACACACACACACACACACCGACAACACACACACACACACACACACACCGACAACACACACACACACACACACCGACAACACACACACACACACCGACAACACACACACACACACCGACAACACACACACACACAACACACACACACACACACCGACAACACACACACACACACACCGACAACACAAACACACACATCGACAACACACACACACACATCGACAACACAAACACACACACACCGACAGCACACACACACACAACACACACACACACACCGACAACACACACACACACACACCAACAACACACACACACACACACACACACAACACACACACACCGACAACACACACACACACAACACACACACACACCGACAACACACACAAACACACCGACAACACAAACACACACACACCGACAACACATAAACACACACACACCGACAACACACACACACACACACACACACACCAACAACACACACACACACACACACCGACAACACACACACACACACACACACACACACACACACCGACAACACACACACACACACACACCGATAACACACACACCGACAACACACACACACACACAAACACCGACAACACACACACACACGCACCGACAACACACACACACACACACACACCGACAACACACACACACACACCGACAACACACACACACACACACACCGACAACACACACATACACAACAAACACACACACACACCGACAACACACACACACACACACCGACAACACACACACACACATCGACAACACACACACACACACACCGACAACACACACACACACCGACAACACACACACACACACCGACAACACACACACACACAACACACACACACACACCGACAACACACACACACACACACCGACAACACACACACACACACACCGACAACACACACACACACACACCGACAACACACACACACACACACCGACAACACACACACACACACACCGACAACACACACACACACAACACACACACACACACCGACAACACACACACACACCCCGACAACACACACAAACACACACCAACAACACACAACACACACACACCGACAACACACACACACACAACACACACACACACCGACAACACACACAAACACACCGACAACACAAACACACACACACCGACAACACATAAACACACACACACCGACAACACACACACACCGACAACACACACACACACACACACACACACCAACAACACACACACACACACACACCGACAACACACACACACACACACACACACACACACACACACACACCGACAACACACACACACACACACCGATAACACACACACACCGACAACACACACACACACACACACACCGACAACACACACACACACACACACACACCGACAACACACACACACACACACACCGACAACACACACACACACACCGACAACACACACACACACACCGACAACACACACACACACAACACACACACACACACACCGACAACACACACACACACACACCGACAACACAAACACACACATCGACAACACACACACAAACATCGACAACACAAACACACACACACCGACAGCACACACACACACAACACACACACACACACCGACAACACACACACACACACACCAACAACACACACACACACACACACACACAACACACACACACCGACAACACACACACACACAACACACACACACACCGACAACACACACAAACACACCGACAACACAAACACACACACACCGACAACACATAAACACACACACACCGACAACACACACACACACACACACACACACCAACAACACACACACACACACACACCGACAACACACACACACACACACACACACACACACACCGACAACACACACACACACATACCGATAACACACACACCGACAACACACACACACACACAAACACCGACAACACACACACACACGCACCGACAACACACACACACACACACACACCGACAACACACACACACACACCGACAACACACACACACACACACACCGACAACACACACATACACAACAAACACACACACACACACCGACAACACACACACACACACACCGACAACACACACACACACATCGACAACACACACACACACACACCGACAACACACACACACACCGACAACACACACACACACACCGACAACACACACACACACAACACACACACACACACCGACAACACACACACACACACACCGACAACACACACACACACACACCGACAACACACACACACACACACCGACAACACACACACACACACACCGACAACAAACACACACACACACCGACAACACACACACACACAACACACACACACACACCGACAACACACACACACACCCCGACAACACACACACAAACACACACCAACAACACACACACACACACACCGACAACACACACACACACAACACACACACACACCGACAACACACACACACACACACAACACACATACACACACCGACAACACACACACACACACTCACACACCGACAACACACACACACACACACCGACAACACACACACACACACCGACAACACACACACACACACCGACAACACACACACACAAAACACACACACACACACCGACAACACACACTCACACACACCGACAACACACACACACAAACACACCGACAACACACACACACACACACACCGACAACACACACACACACACCGACAACACACACACACACACACCGACAACACACACACACACCGACAACACACACACACACACCGACAACACACACACACACACCGACAACACACACACACACAACACACACACAAACACACACCGACAACACACACACACACACCGACAACACACACACACACACCGACAACACACACACACACACACACACACACACCGACAACACACACACAAACACCGACAACACACACACACACACCGACAACACACACACACACACACACACTGACAACACACACACACACACCGACAACACACACACACACACACACCGACAACACACACACTCACACACACACACACACACCGACAACACACACACACACACACACACACTGACAACACAAACACACACACACACACCGACAACACACACACACACACACCAACAACACACACACACACACCAACAACACACACACACACACACACCGACAACACACACACACACACACACACACACACACACCGACAACACACACACACACACACACACACTGACAACACACACAAACACACACACCGACAACACACACACACACACACACCGACAACACACACACACCGACAACACACACACACCGACAACACACACACACACACACCGACAACACACACACACACACCGACAACACACACACACCGACAACACACACACACACCGACAACACACACACACACACACCGACAACACACACCGACAACACACACACACACACAACACACACACACACACCGACAACACACACACACACACACACCGACAACACACACACACACACCGATAACACTCACACACACAACACACACACACCGACAACACACACTCACACACACCGACAACACACACACACAAACACACCGACAACACACACACACACACCGACAACACACACACCGACAACACACACACACACACCGACAACACACACACGCACACACACCGACAACACACACACACAAACCAACAACACACACACACACACCAACAACACACACACACACACACACACACACACACCGACAACACACACACACACACACCGACAACACACACACACACATCGACAACACACACACACACAACACACACACACACATCGACAACACACACACACACACCAACAACACACACACACACACACACAACACACACACACACACCGACAACACACACACACACACCAACAACACACACACACACACCGACAACACACACACACACACCGACAACACAAACACACACACACCGACAACATATAAACACACACACACCGACAACACACACACACACCGACAACACACACACACACACACACACCAACAACACACACACACACACACCGACAACACACACACACACACACACACACACACACACACACCCGACAACACACACACACACCGATAACACACACTCCGACAACACACACACACACACACACACACCGACAACACACACACACATACACACACCGACAACACACACACACACACACACACACCGACAACACACACACACACACAGACAACACACAAACACACACACACACCGACAACACACACACACACAACACACACACACACACACCGATAACACACACACACACACACCGACAACACACACACACACATCGACAACACACACACACACACACCGACAACACACACACACCGACAACACACACACACACCGACAACACACACACACACACACACACACACACCGACAACACACACACACACACACCGACAACACACACACACACACCGACAACACACACACACACACACCGACAACACACACACACACAACACACACACACACCGACAACACACACACACACACACACACACCGACAACACACACACACACACCGACAACACACACACACACACACCGACAACACACACACACACAACACACACACACACCGACAACACACACACACACACACACACACCGACAACACACACACACACACACCGACAACACACACACACACACACACACACACACCGACAACACACACACACACACCGACAACACATAAACACACAGACACCGATAACACACACACACCGACAACACACACACACACACCGACCACACACACACACACACACACCGATAACACACACACACCGACAACACACACACACACACACACCGACAACACACACACACACACACACACCGACAACACACACACACACACCGACAACACACACAAACACACCGACAACACACACACACACACCGACAACACACACACACACAACACACACACACACACACCGACAACACACACACACACACACCGACAACACAAACACACACATCGACAACACACACACACACATCGACAACACAAACACACACACACCGACAGCACACACACACACAACACACACACACACACCGACAACACACACACACACACACCAACAACACACACACACTGACACACACACAACACACACACCGACAACACACACACACACAACACACACACACACCGACAACACACACAAACACATCGACAACACAAACACACACACACCGACAACACATAAACACAAACACACCGACAACACACACACACCGACAACACACACACACACACACACACACACCAACAACACACACACACACACACACCGACAACACACACACACACACACACACACACACACACACACACACCGACAACACACACACACACACACCGATAACACACACACCGACAACACACACACACACACAAACACCGACAACACACACACACACGCACCGACAACACACACACACACACACCGACAACACACACACACACACCGACAACACACACACACACACACACCGACAACACACACATACACAACAAACACACACACACACCGACAACACACACACACACACACCGACAACACACACACACACATCGACAACACACACACACACCGACAACACACACACACACCGACAACACACACACCCACACCGACAACACACACACACACAACACACACACACACACCGACAACACACACACACACACACCGACAACACACACACACACACACCGACAACACACACACACACCGACAACACACACACACACACACCGACAACACACACACACACACACCGACAACACACACACACACAACACACACACACACACCGACAACACACACACACACCCCGACAACACACACACAAACACACCGACAACACACACACACACACCGACAACACACACACCGACAACACACACACACCGACAACACACACACACACCGACAACACACACACACAAACCGACAACACACACACACACACCGACAACACACACACACACACACACACACACCGACAACACACACACACACATCGACAACACACACACACACAACACACACACACACATCGACAACACACACACACACACACCAACAACACACACACACACACACACAACACACACACACACACCGACAACACACACACACACACCAACAACACACACACACACACCGACAACACACACACACACACCGACAACACAAACACACACACACCGACAACACATAAACACACACACACCGACAACACACACACACCGACAACACACACACACACACACACACCAACAACACACACACACACACACCGACAACACACACACAAACACACACACACACACACACACCCGACAACACACACACACACCGATAACACACACTCCGACAACACACACACACACACACACACCGACAACACACACACACATACACACACCGACAACACACACACACACACACACACACCGAGAACACACACACACACACCGACAACACACACACACACACACCGACAACACACACACACACAACACACACACACACACACCGACAACACACACACACACACACCGACAACACACACACACACATCGACAACACACACACACACACACCGACAACACACACACACCGACAACACACACACACACCGACAACACACACACACACACACACACACCGACAACACACACACACACACACCGACAACACACACACACACACCGACAACACACACACACACACACACACCGACAACACACACACACACACACACCGACAACACACACACACACACACCGACAACACACACACACACAACACACACACACACCGACAACACACACACACACACACACACACACCGACAACACACACACACACACACCGACAACACACACACACACACACACACACACACACACCGACAACACACACACACACACCGACAACACACACACACACCGACAACACACACACACACACACCGACAACACATAAACACACAGACACCGACAACACACACACACACACTGACAAGACACACACACGCACACCGACAACACACACACACACACACCGACAACACACACACACACACACACACCGACAACACACACACACACACCAACAACACACACACACACACACACACACCGACAACACACACACACACACACCGACAACACACACACACACACACCGACAACACACACACACACACACTGACAACACACACACACACACCGACAACACACACACACACAACGACAACACACACACACACCGACAACACACACACACACACCGACAACACACACACACACACACACACACACACCGACAACACACACACACACACACACCGACAACACACACACACACACACCGACAACACACACACACACACCACACACACACACACACACCGACAACACACACACACACACACACACACACCAACAACACACACACACACACCGACAACACACACACACACACCGACAACACACACACACACCGACAACACACACACACACCGACAACACACACACACACCTACCACACACACACACACACAACGACAACACACACACACCGACAAGACACACACACACACACACACACCGACAACACACACACACACACCGACAACACACACACACAACACACACACACACCGACAACACACACACACACACACACCGACAACACACACACACCGACAACACACACACACACACACCGACAACACACCGACAACACACACACACACATACCGACAACACACACACACACACACCGACAACACAGACACACACACACACCGACAACACACACACACACACACCGACAACACACACACACACACTGACAACACACACACACACACACACCGACACCACACACACACACACCGACAACACACACACACAGACAACACACACACACACACACACACCGACAACACACACACACACACACCGACAACACACACACACCTACCACACACACACACACACCGACAACACATCGACAACACACACACACACACCGACAACACACACACACCGACAACACACACACACACAGACACCGACAACACACACACACACACACACCGACAACACACACACACACACACCGACAACACACACACACACACTGACAACACACACACACACACACACCGACAACACACACACACACACCGACAACACACACACACACACACCGACAACACACACACACACAACACACACACACCGACAACACACACACACACACACACCGACAACACACACCCACACACACACCGACAACACACACACACACACACACCGACAACACACACTCACACACACACCGACAACACACACACACACACACACAAACACACGCACACACACACACCGACAACACACACACACACACCGACAACACACACACACACACCGACAACACACACACACACACACCGACAACACACACACACACACCGACAACACACACACACACACACACCAACAACACACACACACACACCGACAACACACACACACACACCGACAACACACACACACACACCGACAACACACACACACACACACACCGACAACACACACTCACACACACACCGACAACACACACACACACACACACACACACACACACCGACAACACACACACACACACACCGACAACACACACACACACACACCGACAACACACACACACACAAACCGACAACACATACACACACACACCGACAACACACACACACACAACACACACAACACACACCGACAACACACACACACACCCCGACAACACACACACGCACACACACCGACAACACACACACACACACACCGACACACACACCACACAACACACACACACACCGACAACACACACACACACACACACACACACAACACACATACACACACCGACAACACACACACACACACTCACACACCGACAACACACACACACACACACCGACAACACACACACACACACCGACAACACACACACACACACCGACAACACACACACACACAACACACACACACACACCGACAACACACACACACACACACCGACAACACACACACACACACACCGACAACACACACACACACACACCGACAACACACACACACACCGACAACACACACACACACACACCGACAACACACACACACACAACACACACACACACACCGACAACACACACACACACCCCGACAACACACACACGCACACACACCGACAACACACACACACACACACACCGACAACACACACACACACAACACACACACACACCGACAACACACACACACCGACAACACTCACACACACACACACACCGACAACACACACACACACAACACACACACACACACCGACAACACACACACACACCCCGACAACACACACACAAACACACCGACAACACACACACACCGACAACACACACACAGACAACACACACACACCGACAACACACACACACACCGACAACACACACACACAAACCGACAACACACACACACACACCGACAACACACACACACACACACACACACACCGACAACACACACACACACACACACCGACAACACACACACACACATCGACAACACACACACACACAACACACACACACACATCGACAACACACACACACACACACCAACAACACACACACACACACACACACACAACACACACACACACACCGACAACACACACACACACACCAACAACACACACACACACACCGACAACACACACACACACACACCGACAACACACACACACACACACCGACAACACACACACACACAACACACACACACACACCGACAACACACACACACACCCCGACAACACACACACGCACACACACCGACAACACACACACACACACACCGACAACACACACACACACAACACACACACACACCGACAACACACACACACACACACACACACAACACACATACACACACCGACAACACACACACACACACTCACACACCGACAACACACACACACACACACCGACAACACACACACACACACCGACAACACACACACACACACCGACAACACACACACACACAACACACACACACACACCGACAACACACACTCACACACACCGACAACACACACACACAAACACACAGACAACACACACACACACACCGACAACACACACACACACACCGACAACACACACACACACAACACACACACACACACCGACAACACACACACACACACACCGACAACACACACACACACACACCGACAACACACACACACACACACCGACAACACACACACACACCGACAACACACACACACACACACCGACAACACACACACACACAACACACACACACACACCGACAACACACACACACACCCCGACAACACACACACGCACACACACCGACAACACACACACACACACACCGACAACACACACACACACAACACACACACACACCGACAACACACACACACCGACAACACACACACACACACACACACCGACAACACACACACACACAACACACACACACACACCGACAACACACACACACACCCCGACAACACACACACAAACACACCGACAACACACACACACACACCGACAACACACACACAACACACACACACACACCGACAACACACACTCACACACACCGACAACACACACACACAAACACACAGACAACACACACACACACACCGACAACACACACACACACACCGACAACACACACACCGACAACACACACACACACACCGACAACACACACACACACACACCGACAACACACACACACACACACCGACAACACACACACACACACACCGACAACACACACACACACCGACAACACACACACACACACACCGACAACACACACACACACAACACACACACACACACCGACAACACACACACACACCCCGACAACACACACACGCACACACACCGACAACACACACACACACACACACCGACAACACACACACACACAACACACACACACACCGACAACACACACACACCGACAACACACACACACACACACACACCGACAACACACACACACACAACACACACACACACACCGACAACACACACACACACCCCGACAACACACACACAAACACACCGACAACACACACACACACACCGACAACACACACACCGACAACACACACACACCGACAACACACACACACACCGACAACACACACACACAAACCGACAACACACAAACACACACCGACAACACACACACACACACACACACACACCGACAACACACACACACACACACCGACAACACACACACACACATCGACAACACACACACACACAACACACACACACACATCGACAACACACACACACACACACCAACAACACACACACACACACACACACACAACACACACACACACACCGACAACACACACACACACACCAACAACACACACACACACACCGACAACACACACACACACACACCGACAACACACACACACACACACCGACAACACACACACACACAACACACACACACACACCGACAACACACACACACACCCCGACAACACACACACGCACACACACCGACAACACACACACACACACACCGACAACACACACACACACAACACACACACACACCGACAACACACACACACACACACACACACAACACACATACACACACCGACAACACACACACACACACTCACACACCGACAACACACACACACACACACCGACAACACACACACACACACCGACAACACACACACACACACCGACAACACACACACACACAACACACACACACACACCGACAACACACACTCACACACACCGACAACACACACACACAAACACACAGACAACACACACACCGACAACACACACACACACACCGACAACACACACACACACAACACACACACACACACCGACAACACACACACACACACACCGACAACACACACACACACACACCGACAACACACACACACACACACCGACAACACACACACACACCGACAACACACACACACACACACCGACAACACACACACACACAACACACACACACACACCGACAACACACACACACACCCCGACAACACACACACGCACACACACCGACAACACACACACACACACACCGACAACACACACACACACAACACACACACACACCGACAACACACACACACCGACAACACACACACACACACACACACCGACAACACACACACACACAACACACACACACACACCGACAACACACACACACACCCCGACAACACACACACAAACACACCGACAACACACACACACACACCGACAACACACACACCGACAACACACACACACCGACAACACACACACACACCGACAACACACACACACAAACCGACAACACACACACACACACCGACAACACACACACACACACACACACACACCGACAACACACACACACACACACACCGACAACACACACACACACACACATCGACAACACACACACACACAACACACACACACACATCGACAACACACACACACACACACCAACAACACACACACACACACACACACACAACACACACACACACACCGACAACACACACACACACACCAACAACACACACACACACACCGACAACACACACACACACACCGACAACACAAACACACACACACCGACAACACATAAACACACACACACCGACAACACACACACACCGACAACACACACACACACACACACACCAACAACACACACACACACACACCGACAACACACACACAAACACACACACACACACACACACCCGACAACACACACACACACCGATAACACACACTCCGACAACACACACACACACACACACACCGACAACACACACACACATACACACACCGACAACACACACACACACACACACACACCGACAACACACACACACACACCGACAACACACACACACACACACACACCGACAACACACACACACACAACACACACACACACACACCGACAACACACACACACACACACCGACAACACACACACACACATCGACAACACACACACACACACACCGACAACACACACACACCGACAACACACACACACACCGACAACACACACACACACACACACACACCGACAACACACACACACACACACCGACAACACACACACACACACCGACAACACACACACACACACACACACCGACAACACACACACACACACACACCGACAACACACACACACACACACCGACAACACACACACACACAACACACACACACACCGACAACACACACACACACACACACACACACCGACAACACACACACACACACACCGACAACACACACACACACACACACACACACCGACAACACACACACACACACCGACAACACACACACACACCGACAACACACACACACACACACACCGACAACACATAAACACACAGACACCGACAACACACACACACACACACTGACAAGACACACACACGCACACCGACACACACACACACACACCGACAACACACACACACACACACACACCGACAACACACACACACACACCAACAACACACACACACACACACACACACCGACAACACACACACACACACACCGACAACACACACACACACCGACAACACACACATACACACACTGACAACACACACACACACACCGACAACACACACACACACACCGACAACGCACACACACACCGACAACACACACACACACACCGACAACACACACACACACACACACACACACACCGACAACACACACACACACACACACACACACCGACAACACACACACACACACACCGACAACACACACACACACACACACACACACACACACACACCGACAACACACACACACACACACACACACACCAACAACACACACACACACACCGACAACACACACACACACACCGACAACACACACACACACCGACAACACACACACACACCGACAACACACACACACACCTACCACACACACACACACACAACGACAACACACACACACCGACAAGACACACACACACACACACACACCGACAACACACACACACACACCGACAACACACACACACAACACACACACACACCGACAACACACACACACACACCGACAACACACACACACACACACCGACAACACACCGACAACACACACACACACATACCGACAACACACACACACACACACCGACAACACAGACACACACACACACCGACAACACACACACACACACACACACCGACAACACACACACACACACTGACAACACACACACACACACACACCGACACCACACACACACACACCGACAACACACACACACAGACAACACACACACACACACACACCGACAACACACACACACACACACCGACAACACACACACACCTACCACACACACACACACACCGACAACACATCGACAACACACACACACACACCGACAACACACACACACCGACAACACACACACACACACACCGACAACACACACACACACACACACACACACCGACAACACACACACACACACACCGACAACACACACACACACACACACACACACCGACAACACACACACACACACCGACAACACACACACACACCGACAACACACACACACACACACACCGACAACACATAAACACACAGACACCGACAACACAC
Source organism: Salmo salar (assembly GCF_965601325.2). Classification (NCBI taxonomy): domain Eukaryota; kingdom Metazoa; phylum Chordata; class Actinopteri; order Salmoniformes; family Salmonidae; genus Salmo; species Salmo salar. The sequence goes on from NW_027675334.1 coordinate 92,326, forward strand.
ACACACACACACTGACAAGACACACACACGCACACCGACAACACACACACACACACACCGACAACACACACACACACACACACACCGACAACACACACACACACACCAACAACACACACACACACACACACACACCGACAACACACACACACACACACCGACAACACACACACACACACACCGACAACACACACATACACACACTGACAACACACACACACACACCGACAACACACACACACACACCGACAACACACACACACACATCGACAACACACACACACACAACACACACACACACATCGACAACACACACACACACACACCAACAACACACACACACACACACACACACAACACACACACACACACCGACAACACACACACACACACCAACAACACACACACACACCGACAACACACACACACACACACCGACAACACACACACACACACACCGACAACACACACACACACAACACACACACACACACCGACAACACACACACACACCCCGACAACACACACACGCACACACACCGACAACACACACACACACACACCGACAACACACACACACACAACACACACACACACCGACAACACACACACACACACACACACACAACACACATACACACACCGACAACACACACACACACACTCACACACCGACAACACACACACACACACACCGACAACACACACACACACACCGACAACACACACACACACACCGACAACACACACACACACAACACACACACACACACCGACAACACACACTCACACACACCGACAACACACACACACAAACACACAGACAACACACACACACACACCGACAACACACACACACACACCGACAACACACACACACACAACACACACACACACACCGACAACACACACACACACACACCGACAACACACACACACACACACCGACAACACACACACACACACACCGACAACACACACACACACCGACAACACACACACACACACACCGACAACACACACACACACAACACACACACACACACCGACAACACACACACACACCCCGACAACACACACACGCACACACACCGACAACACACACACACACACACCGACAACACACACACACACAACACACACACACACCGACAACACACACACACCGACAACACACACACACACACACACACCGACAACACACACACACACAACACACACACACACACCGACAACACACACACACACCCCGACAACACACACACAAACACACCGACAACACACACACACACACCGACAACACACACACAACACACACACACACACCGACAACACACACTCACACACACCGACAACACACACACACAAACACACAGACAACACACACACACACACCGACAACACACACACACACCGACAACACACACACCGACAACACACACACACACACCGACAACACACACACACACACACCGACAACACACACACACACACACCGACAACACACACACACACACACACCGACAACACACACACACACCGACAACACAAACACACACACACCGACAACACACACACACACAACACACACACACACACCGACAACACACACACACACCCCGACAACACACACACGCACACACACCGACAACACACACACACACACACACCGACAACACACACACACACAACACACACACACACCGACAACACACACACACCGACAACACACACACACACACACACACCGACAACACACACACACACAACACACACACACACACCGACAACACACACACACACCCCGACAACACACACACAAACACACCGACAACACACACACACACACCGACAACACACACACCGACAACACACACACACCGACAACACACACACACACCGACAACACACACACACAAACCGACAACACACAAACACACACCGACAACACACACACACACACACACACACACCGACAACACACACACACACACACACCGACAACACACACACACACATCGACAACACACACACACACAACACACACACACACATCGACAACACACACACACACACACCAACAACACACACACACACACACACACACAACACACACACACACACCGACAACACACACACACACACCAACAACACACACACACACACCGACAACACACACACACACACACCGACAACACACACACACACACACCGACAACACACACACACACAACACACACACACACACCGACAACACACACACACACCCCGACAACACACACACGCACACACACCGACAACACACACACACACACACCGACAACACACACACACACAACACACACACACACCGACAACACACACACACACACACACACACAACACACATACACACACCGACAACACACACACACACACTCACACACCGACAACACACACACACACACACCGACAACACACACACACACACCGACAACACACACACACACACCGACAACACACACACACACAACACACACACACACACCGACAACACACACTCACACACACCGACAACACACACACACAAACACACAGACAACACACACACCGACAACACACACACACACACCGACAACACACACACACACAACACACACACACACACCGACAACACACACACACACACACCGACAACACACACACACACACACCGACAACACACACACACACACACCGACAACACACACACACACCGACAACACACACACACACACACCGACAACACACACACACACAACACACACACACACACCGACAACACACACACACACCCCGACAACACACACACGCACACACACCGACAACACACACACACACACACCGACAACACACACACACACAACACACACACACACCGACAACACACACACACCGACAACACACACACACACACACACACCGACAACACACACACACACAACACACACACACACACCGACAACACACACACACACCCCGACAACACACACACAAACACACCGACAACACACACACACACACCGACAACACACACACAACACACACACACACACCGACAACACACACTCACACACACCGACAACACACACACACAAACACACAGACAACACACACACACACACCGACAACACACACACACACCGACAACACACACACCGACAACACACACACACACACCGACAACACACACACACACACACCGACAACACACACACACACACACCGACAACACACACACACACACACACCGACAACACACACACACACCGACAACACAAACACACACACACCGACAACACACACACACACAACACACACACACACACCGACAACACACACACACACCCCGACAACACACACACGCACACACACCGACAACACACACACACACACACACCGACAACACACACACACACAACACACACACACACCGACAACACACACACACCGACAACACACACACACACACACACACCGACAACACACACACACACAACACACACACACACACCGACAACACACACACACACCCCGACAACACACACACAAACACACCGACAACACACACACACACACCGACAACACACACACCGACAACACACACACACCGACAACACACACACACACCGACAACACACACACACAAACCGACAACACACAAACACACACCGACAACACACACACACACACACACACACACCGACAACACACACACACACACACACCGACAACACACACACACACATCGACAACACACACACACACAACACACACACACACATCGACAACACACACACACACACACCAACAACACACACACACACACACACACACAACACACACACACACACCGACAACACACACACACACACCAACAACACACACACACACACCGACAACACACACACACACACACCGACAACACACACACACACACACCGACAACACACACACACACAACACACACACACACACCGACAACACACACACACACCCCGACAACACACACACGCACACACACCGACAACACACACACACACACACCGACAACACACACACACACAACACACACACACACCGACAACACACACACACACACACACACACAACACACATACACACACCGACAACACACACACACACACTCACACACCGACAACACACACACACACACACCGACAACACACACACACACACCGACAACACACACACACACACCGACAACACACACACACACAACACACACACACACACCGACAACACACACTCACACACACCGACAACACACACACACAAACACACAGACAACACACACACCGACAACACACACACACACACCGACAACACACACACACACAACACACACACACACACCGACAACACACACACACACACACCGACAACACACACACACACACACCGACAACACACACACACACACACCGACAACACACACACACACCGACAACACACACACACACACACCGACAACACACACACACACAACACACACACACACACCGACAACACACACACACACCCCGACAACACACACACGCACACACACCGACAACACACACACACACACACCGACAACACACACACACACAACACACACACACACCGACAACACACACACACCGACAACACACACACACACACACACACCGACAACACACACACACACAACACACACACACACACCGACAACACACACACACACCCCGACAACACACACACAAACACACCGACAACACACACACACACACCGACAACACACACACCGACAACACACACACACCGACAACACACACACACACCGACAACACACACACACAAACCGACAACACACACACACACACCGACAACACACACACACACACACACACACACCGACAACACACACACACACACACACCGACAACACACACACACACACACATCGACAACACACACACACACAACACACACACACACATCGACAACACACACACACACACACCAACAACACACACACACACACACACACACAACACACACACACACACCGACAACACACACACACACACCAACAACACACACACACACACCGACAACACACACACACACACCGACAACACAAACACACACACACCGACAACACATAAACACACACACACCGACAACACACACACACCGACAACACACACACACACACACACACCACCAACAACACACACACACACACACCGACAACACACACACAAACACACACACACACACACACACCCGACAACACACACACACACCGATAACACACACTCCGACAACACACACACACACACACACACCGACAACACACACACACATACACACACCGACAACACACACACACACACACACACACCGACAACACACACACACACACCGACAACACACACACACACACACACACCGACAACACACACACACACAACACACACACACACACACCGACAACACACACACACACACACCGACAACACACACACACACATCGACAACACACACACACACACACCGACAACACACACACACCGACAACACACACACACACCGACAACACACACACACACACACACACACCGACAACACACACACACACACACCGACAACACACACACACACACCGACAACACACACACACACACACACACCGACAACACACACACACACACACACCGACAACACACACACACACACACCGACAACACACACACACACAACACACACACACACCGACAACACACACACACACACACACACACACCGACAACACACACACACACACACCGACAACACACACACACACACACACACACACACCGACAACACACACACACACACCGACAACACACACACACACCGACAACACACACACACACACACACCGACAACACATAAACACACAGACACCGACAACACACACACACACACACTGACAAGACACACACACGCACACCGACAACACACACACACACACACCGACAACACACACACACACACACACACCGACAACACACACACACACACCAACAACACACACACACACACACACACACCGACAACACACACACACACACACCGACAACACACACACACACACACCGACAACACACACATACACACACTGACAACACACACACACACACCGACAACACACACACACACACCGACAACGCACACACACACCGACAACACACACACACACACCGACAACACACACACACACACACACACACACACACCGACAACACACACACACACACACACACACACCGACAACACACACACACACACACCGACAACACACACACACACACACACACACACACACACACACCGACAACACACACACACACACACACACACACACCAACAACACACACACACACACCGACAACACACACACACACACCGACAACACACACACACACCGACAACACACACACACACCGACAACACACACACACACCTACCACACACACACACACACAACGACAACACACACACACCGACAAGACACACACACACACACACACACCGACAACACACACACACACACCGACAACACACACACACAACACACACACACACCGACAACACACACACACACACCGACAACACACACACACACACACCGACAACACACCGACAACACACACACACACATACCGACAACACACACACACACACACCGACAACACAGACACACACACACACCGACAACACACACACACACACACACACCGACACACACACACACACACACTGACAACACACACACACACACACACCGACACCACACACACACACACCGACAACACACACACACAGACAACACACACACACACACACACCGACAACACACACACACACACCGACAACACACACACACACCGACAACACACACACACACACACACCGACAACACATAAACACACAGACACCGACAACACACACACACACACACTGACAAGACACACACACGCACACCGACAACACACACACACACACACCGACAACACACACACACACACACACACCGACAACACACACACACACACCAACAACACACACACACACACACACACACCGACAACACACACACACACACACCGACAACACACACACACACACACCGACAACACACACATACACACACTGACAACACACACACACACACCGACAACACACACACACACACCGACAACGCACACACACACCGACAACACACACACACACACCGACAACACACACACACACACACACACACACACCGACAACACACACACACACACACACACACACCGACAACACACACACACACACACCGACAACACACACACACACACACACACACACACACACACACCGACAACACACACACACACACACACACACACACCAACAACACACACACACACACACCGACAACACACACACACACACCGACAACACACACACACACCGACAACACACACACACACCGACAACACACACACACACCTACCACACACACACACACACAACGACAACACACACACACCGACAAGACACACACACACACACACACACCGACAACACACACACACACACCGACAACACACACACACAACACACACACACACCGACAACACACACACACACACCGACAACACACACACACACACACCGACAACACACCGACAACACACACACACACATACCGACAACACACACACACACACACCGACAACACAGACACACACACACACCGACAACACACACACACACACACACACCGACAACACACACACACACACTGACAACACACACACACACACACACCGACACCACACACACACACACCGACAACACACACACACAGACAACACACACACACACACACACCGACAACACACACACACACACACCGACAACACACACACACCTACCACACACACACACACACCGACAACACATCGACAACACACACACACACACCGACAACACACACACACCGACAACACACACACACACACACCGACAACACACACACACACACACACCGACAACACACACACACACACCGACAACACACACACACACACTGACAACACACACACACACACACACCGACAACACACACACACACCGACAACACACACACACACACACCGACAACACACACACACACAACACACACACACCGACAACACACACACACACACACACCGACAACACACACCCACACACACACCGACAACACACACACACACACACACCGACAACACACACTCACACACACACCGACAACACACACACACACACACACAAACACACGCACACACACACACCGACAACACACACACACACACCGACAACACACACACACACACACCGACAAAACACACACACACACACCGACAACACACACACACACACCGACAACACACACACACACACACACCAACAACACACACACACACACCGACAACACACACACACACACCGACAACACACACACACACACCGACAACACACACACACACACACACCGACAACACACACTCACACACACACCGACAACACACACACACACACACACACACACACCGACAACACACACACACACACACCGACAACACACACACACACACACCGACAACACACACACACACACACCGACAACACACACACACACATACCGACAACACACACACACACACACCGACAACACAGACACACACACACACCGACAACACACACACACACACACACACCGACAACACACACACACACACTGACAACACACACACACACACACACCGACACCACACACACACACACCGACAACACACACACACAGACAACACACACACACACACACACCGACAACACACACACACACACACCGACAACACACACACACCTACCACACACACACACACACCGACAACACATCGACAACACACACACACACACCGACAACACACACACACCGACAACACACACACACACACACACCGACAACACACACACACACACACACCGACAACACACACACACACACCGACAACACACACACACACACTGACAACACACACACACACACACACCGACAACACACACACACACACACCGACAACACACACACACACACACCGACAACACACACACACACAACACACACACACCGACAACACACACACACACACACACCGACAACACACACCCACACACACACCGACAACACACACACACACACACACACCGACAACACACACTCACACACACACCGACAACACACACACACACACACACAAACACACGCACACACACACACCGACAACACACACACACACACCGACAACACACACACACACACACCGACAACACACACACACACACACCGACAACACACACACACACACCGACAACACACACACACACACACACCAACAACACACACACACACACCGACAACACACACACACACACCGACAACACACACACACACACCGACAACACACACACACACACACACCGACAACACACACTCACACACACACCGACAACACACACACACACACACACACACACACACACCGACAACACACACACACACACACCGACAACACACACACACACACACCGACAACACACACACACACACCGACAACACACACACACACACACCGACAACACACACACACACAACACACACACACACACCGACAACACACACACACACCCCGACAACACACACACGCACACACACCGACAACACACACACACACACACCGACAACACACACACACACACACACACACACCGACAACACACACACACACACACCGACAACACACACACACACACCGACAACACACACACACACACACACCAACAACACACACACACACACCGACAACACACACACACACACCGACAACACACACACACACACCGACAACACACACACACACACACACCGACAACACACACTCACACACACACCGACAACACACACACACACACACACACACACACACACCGACAACACACACACACACACACCGACAACACACACACACACACACCGACAACACACACACACACACCGACAACACACACACACACACACCGACAACACACACACACACAACACACACACACACACCGACAACACACACACACACCCCGACAACACATCACACGCACACACACCGACAACACACACACACACACACCGACAACACACACACACACATCACACACACACACCGACAACACACACACACACACACACACACAACACACATACACACACCGACAACACACACACACACTCACACACCGACAACACACACACACACACACCGACAACACACACACACACACCGACAACACACACACACACACCGACAACACACACACACACAACACACACACACACACCGACAACACACACTCACACACACCGACAACACACACACACAAACACACAGACAACACACACACACACACCGACAACACACACACACACACCGACAACACACACACACACAACACACACACACACACCGACAACACACACACACACACACCGACAACACACACACACACACACCGACAACACACACACACACACACCGACAACACACACACACACCGACAACACACACACACACACACCGACAACACACACACACACAACACACACACACACACCGACAACACACACACACACCCCGACAACACACACACGCACACACACCGACAACACACACACACCGACAACACACACACACACAACACACACACACACCGACAACACACACACACCGACAACACACACACACACACACACACCAACAACACACACACACACACACACACCGACAACACACACACACACACACACACACACACACACACCGACAACACACACACACCGACAACACACACACACACCGACAACACACACACACACCGACAACACACACACACACACACCGACAACACACACACACACACACACACACAACACACACACACACAATACACACACACCCCCCGACAACACACACACACACAGCGACAACACACACACACAAACACACCGACAACACACACACACACACACACACCGACAACACACACACACACACCGACAACACACACACACACACTGACAACACACACACAAACACCGACAACACACACACCGACAACACACACACACACACTGACAACACACACACACCGACAACACACACACACACACCGACAACACACACACACACCGACAACACACACACACACAACACACACACACACACCGACAACACACACACACACACACCGACAACACACACACACACACCGACAACACACACACACAAACATACAAACCGACAACACACACACAGACACACCGACAACACACACACACCGACAACACACACACACACCGACAACACACACACACACCCCGACAACACACACACACACCGACAACACACACACACACACACACCGACAACACATAAACACACAGACACCGATAACACACACACACCGACAACACACACACACACACACACCGACAACACACACACACACACACACACACCGATAACACACACACACCGACAACACACACACACACACACACCGACAACACACACACACACACACACACCGACAACACACACACACACACACCGACAACACACACACACACACCGACAACACACACACACACACCGACAACACACACACACACAACACACACACACACACACCGACAACACACACACACACACACCGACAACACAAACACACACATCGACAACACACACACACACACATCGACAACACAAACACACACACACCGACAGCACACACACACACAACACACACACACACACCGACAACACACACACACACACACCAACAACACACACACACACACACACACACAACACACACACACCGACAACACACACACACACAACACACACACACACCGACAACACACACAAACACACCGACAACACAAACACACACACACCGACAACACATAAACACACACACACCGACAACACACACACACCGACAACACACACACACACACACACCAACAACACACACACACACACACACCGACAACACACACACACACACACACACACACACCGACAACACACACACACACACACCGATAACACACACACCAACAACACACACACACACAAAAACACCGACAACACACACACACACGGACCGACAACACACACACACACACACACCGACAACACACACACACACACCGACAACACACACACACACACACACACACCGACAACACACACATACACAACAAACACACACACACACCGACAACACACACACACACACACCGACAACACACACACACACATCGACAACACACACACACACACACCGACAACACACACACACACCGACAACACACACACACACACCGACAACACACACACACACAACACACACACACACACCGACAACACACACACACACACACCGACAACACACACACACACACACCGACAACACACACACACACACACCGACAACACACACACACACACACACCGACAACACACACACACACACACCGACAACACACACACACACACCGACAACACACACACACACACCGACAACACACACACCGACAACACACACACACACACCGACAACACACACACACAAACCGACAACACACACACACACACCGACAACACACACACACACACACACACACACCGACAACACACACACACACACACACCGACAACACACACACACACATCGACAACACACACACACACAACACACACACACACATCGACAACACACACACACCAACAACACACACACACACACACACAACACACACACACACACACCGACAACACACACACACACACCAACAACACACACACACACACCGACAACACACACACACACACCGACAACACAAACACACACACACCGACAACACATAAACACACACACACCGACAACACACACACACCGACAACACACACACACACACACACACCAACAACACACACACACACACACCGACAACACACACACACACACACACACACACACACACCCGACAACACACACACACACACACCGATAACACACACTCCGACAACACACACACACACACACACACCGACAACACACACACACATACACACACCGACAACACACACACACACACACACACACACCGACAACACACACACACACACCGACAACACACACACACACACACACACCGACAACACACACACACACAACACACACACACACACACCGACAACACACACACACACACACCGACAACACACACACACACATCGACAACACACACACACACACCGACAACACACACACACCGACAACACACACACACCGACAACACACACACACACACACACACACCGACAACACACACACACACACACCGACAACACACACACACACACCGACAACACACACACACACACACACACACCGACAACACACACACACACACACACACCGACAACACACACACACACACACCGACAACACACACACACACAACACACACACACACCGACAACACACACACACACACACACACACCGACAACACACACACACACACACCGACAACACACACACACACACACACACACACACACACACACCGACAACACACACACACACACCGACAACACACACACACACCGACAACACACACACACACACACACCGACAACACATAAACACACAGACACCGACAACACACACACACACACACTGACAAGACACACACACACACACCGACAACACACACACACACACCGACAACACACACACACACACACACACCGACAACACACACACACACACCAACAACACACACACACACACACACACACCGACAACACACACACACACACACCGACAACACACACACACACACACCGACAACACACACACACACACACTGACAACACACACACACACACCGACAACACACACACACACACCGACAACACACACACACACCGACAACACACACACACACACCGACAACACACACACACACACACACACACACCGACAACACACACACACACACACACACCGACAACACACACACACACCGACAACACACACACACACACACACACACACACACACACACACCGACAACACACACACACACACACACACACCAACAACACACACACACACACCGACAACACACACACACACACCGACAACACACACACACACCGACAACACACACACACACCGACAACACACACACACACACCGACAACACACACACACAACACACACACACACCGACAACACACACACACACACACACCGACAACACACACACACCGACAACACACACACACACACACCGACAACACACCGACAACACACACACACACACACCGACAACACACACACACACACACCGACAACACAGACACACACACACACCGACAACACACACACACACACACACACCGACAACACACACACACACACTGACAACACACACACACACACACCGACACCACACACACACACACCGACAACACACACACACACACACACACCAACAACACACACACACACACACACCGACAACACACACACACACACACACACACACACACACACACCCGACAACACACACACACACACACCGACAACACACACACACACACACACACACACACACACCCGACAACACACACACACACACACCGATAACACACACTCCGACAACACACACACACACACACACACCGACAACACACACACACATACACACACCGACAACACACACACACACACACACACACACCGACAACACACACACACACACCGACAACACACACACACACACACACACCGACAACACACACACACACAACACACACACACACACACCGACAACACACACACACACACACCGACAACACACACACACACATCGACAACACACACACACACACCGACAACACACACACACCGACAACACACACACACCGACAACACACACACACACACACACACACCGACAACACACACACACACACACCGACAACACACACACACACACCGACAACACACACACACACACACACACACCGACAACACACACACACACACACACACCGACAACACACACACACACACACACACACACCGACAACACACACACACACACCGACAACACACACACACACACACACACCGACAACACACACACACACAACACACACACACACACACCGACAACACACACACACACACACCGACAACACACACACACACATCGACAACACACACACACACACCGACAACACACACACACCGACAACACACACACACCGACAACACACACACACACACACACACACCGACAACACACACACACACACACCGACAACACACACACACACACCGACAACACACACACACACACACACACACCGACAACACACACACACACACACACACCGACAACACACACACACACACACCGACAACACACACACACACAACACACACACACACCGACAACACACACACACACACACACACACCGACAACACACACACACACACACCGACAACACACACACACACACACACACACACACACACCGACAACACACACACACACACCGACAACACACACACACACCGACAACACACACACACACACACACCGACAACACATAAACACACAGACACCGACAACACACACACACACACACTGACAAGACACACACACACACACCGACAACACACACACACACACCGACACACACACACACACACACACACCGACAACACACACACACACACCAACAACACACACACACACACACACACACCGACAACACACACACACACACACCGACAACACACACACACACACACCGACAACACACACACACACACACTGACAACACACACACACACACCGACAACACACACACACACACCGACAACACACACACACACCGACAACACACACACACACACCGACAACACACACACACACACACACACACACCGACAACACACACACACACACACACACCGACAACACACACACACACCGACAACACACACACACACACACACACACACACACACACACACCGACAACACACACACACACACACACACACCAACAACACACACACACACACCGACAACACACACACACACACCGACAACACACACACACACCGACAACACACACACACACCGACAACACACACACACACACCGACAACACACACACACAACACACACACACACCGACAACACACACACACACACACACCGACAACACACACACACCGACAACACACACACACACACACCGACAACACACCGACAACACACACACACACACACCGACAACACACACACACACACACCGACAACACAGACACACACACACACCGACAACACACACACACACACACACACCGACAACACACACACACACACTGACAACACACACACACACACACCGACACCACACACACACACACACCGACAACACACACACACACACACACACCAACAACACACACACACACACACACCGACAACACACACACACACACACACACACACACACACCCGACAACACACACACACACACACCGATAACACACACTCCGACAACACACACACACACACACACACCGACAACACACACACACATACACACACCGACAACACACACACACACACACACACACACACACACACCGACAACACACACACACACACCGACAACACACACACACACACACACACCGACAACACACACACACACAACACACACACACACACCGACAACACACACACACACACACCGACAACACACACACACACATCGACAACACACACACACACACACACCGACAACACACACACACCGACAACACACACACACCGACAACACACACACACACACACACACACCGACAACACACACACACACACACCGACAACACACACACACACACCGACAACACACACACACACACACACCGACAACACACACACACACACACACACCGACAACACACACACACACACACCGACAACACACACACACACAACACACACACACACCGACAACACACACACACACACACACACACCGACAACACACACACACACACACCGACAACACACACACACACACACACACACACACACACCGACAACACACACACACACACCGACAACACACACACACACACCGACAACACACACACACACAACACACACACACACACACCGACAACACACACACACACACACCGACAACACAAACACACACATCGACAACACACACACACACACACATCGACAACACAAACACACACACACCGACAGCACACACACACACAACACACACACACACACCGACAACACACACACACACACACCAACAACACACACACACACACACACACACAACACACACACACCGACAACACACACACACACAACACACACACACACCGACAACACACACAAACACACCGACAACACAAACACACACACACCGACAACACATAAACACACACACACCGACAACACACACACACCGACAACACACACACACACACACACCAACAACACACACACACACACACACCGACAACACACACACACACACACACACACACACCGACAACACACACACACACACACCGATAACACACACACCGACAACACACACACACACAAAAACACCGACAACACACACACACACGCACCGACAACACACACACACACACACACCGACAACACACACACACACACCGACAACACACACACACACACACACACACCGACAACACACACATACACAACAAACACACACACACACCGACAACACACACACACACACACCGACAACACACACACACACATCGACAACACACACACACACACACCGACAACACACACACACACCGACAACACACACACACACACCGACAACACACACACACACAACACACACACACACACCGACAACACACACACACACACACCGACAACACACACACACACACACCGACAACACACACACACACACACCGACAACACACACACACACACACACCGACAACACACACACACACACACCGACAACACACACACACACACCGACAACACACACACACACACCGACAACACACACACCGACAACACACACACACACACCGACAACACACACACACAAACCGACAACACACACACACACACCGACAACACACACACACACACACACACACACCGACAACACACACACACACACACACCGACAACACACACACACACATCGACAACACACACACACACAACACACACACACACATCGACAACACACACACACCAACAACACACACACACACACACACAACACACACACACACACCGACAACACACACACACACACCAACAACACACACACACACACCGACAACACACACACACACACCGACAACACAAACACACACACACCGACAACACATAAACACACACACACCGACAACACACACACACCGACAACACACACACACACACACACACCAACAACACACACACACACACACACCGACAACACACACACACACACACACACACACACACACCCGACAACACACACACACACACACCGATAACACACACTCCGACAACACACACACACACACACACACCGACAACACACACACACATACACACACCGACAACACACACACACACACACACACACACCGACAACACACACACACACACCGACAACACACACACACACACACACACCGACAACACACACACACACAACACACACACACACACACCGACAACACACACACACACAAACCGACAACACACACACACACATCGACAACACACACACACACACCGACAACACACACACACCGACAACACACACACACCGACAACACACACACACACACACACACACCGACAACACACACACACACACACACACACACCGACAACACACACACACACACCGACAACACACACACACACACACACACCGACAACACACACACACACAACACACACACACACACACCGACAACACACACACTCACACACCGACAACACACACACACACCGACAACACACACACACACACCGACAACACACACACACACACCGACAACACACACACACACAACACACACACACACACCGACAACACACACTCACACACACCGACAACACACACACACAAACACACCGACAACACACACACACACACACACCGACAACACACACACACACATCGACAACACACACACACACACACACCGACAACACACACACACCGACAACACACACACACCGACAACACACACACACACACACACACACCGACAACACACACACACACACACCGACAACACACACACACACACCGACAACACACACACACACACACACCGACAACACACACACACACACACACACCGACAACACACACACACACACACCGACAACACACACACACACAACACACACACACACCGACAACACACACACACACACACACACACCGACAACACACACACACACACACCGACAACACACACACACACACACACACACACACACACCGACAACACACACACACACACCGACAACACACACACACACACCGACAACACACACACACACAACACACACACACACACACCGACAACACACACACACACACACCGACAACACAAACACACACATCGACAACACACACACACACACATCGACAACACAAACACACACACACCGACAGCACACACACACACAACACACACACACACACCGACAACACACACACACACACACCAACAACACACACACACACACACACACACAACACACACACACCGACAACACACACACACACAACACACACACACACCGACAACACACACAAACACACCGACAACACAAACACACACACACCGACAACACATAAACACACACACACCGACAACACACACACACCGACAACACACACACACACACACACCAACAACACACACACACACACACACCGACAACACACACACACACACACACACACACACCGACAACACACACACACACACACCGATAACACACACACCGACAACACACACACACACAAAAACACCGACAACACACACACACACGCACCGACAACACACACACACACACACACCGACAACACACACACACACACCGACAACACACACACACACACACACACACCGACAACACACACATACACAACAAACACACACACACACCGACAACACACACACACACACACCGACAACACACACACACACATCGACAACACACACACACACACACCGACAACACACACACACACCGACAACACACACACACACACCGACAACACACACACACACAACACACACACACACACCGACAACACACACACACACACACCGACAACACACACACACACACACCGACAACACACACACACACACACCGACAACACACACACACACACACACCGACAACACACACACACACACACCGACAACACACACACACACACCGACAACACACACACACACACCGACAACACACACACCGACAACACACACACACACACCGACAACACACACACACAAACCGACAACACACACACACACACCGACAACACACACACACACACACACACACACCGACAACACACACACACACACACACCGACAACACACACACACACATCGACAACACACACACACACAACACACACACACACATCGACAACACACACACACCAACAACACACACACACACACACACAACACACACACACACACCGACAACACACACACACACACCAACAACACACACACACACACCGACAACACACACACACACACCGACAACACAAACACACACACACCGACAACACATAAACACACACACACCGACAACACACACACACCGACAACACACACACACACACACACACCAACAACACACACACACACACACACCGACAACACACACACACACACACACACACACACACACCCGACAACACACACACACACACACCGATAACACACACTCCGACAACACACACACACACACACACACCGACAACACACACACACATACACACACCGACAACACACACACACACACACACACACACCGACAACACACACACACACACCGACAACACACACACACACACACACACCGACAACACACACACACACAACACACACACACACACACCGACAACACACACACACACAAACCGACAACACACACACACACATCGACAACACACACACACACACCGACAACACACACACACCGACAACACACACACACCGACAACACACACACACACACACACACACCGACAACACACACACACACACACACACACACCGACAACACACACACACACACCGACAACACACACACACACACACACACCGACAACACACACACACACAACACACACACACACACACCGACAACACACACACTCACACACCGACAACACACACACACACCGACAACACACACACACACACCGACAACACACACACACACACCGACAACACACACACACACAACACACACACACACACCGACAACACACACTCACACACACCGACAACACACACACACAAACACACCGACAACACACACACACACACACACCGACAACACACACACACACACCGACAACACACACACACACAACACACACACACACACCGACAACACACACACACACACACCGACAACACACACACACACACACCGACAACACACACACACACACACCGACAACACACACACACACACACCGACAACACACACACACACACACCGACAACACACACACACACACAACACACACACACACACACCGACAACACACACACACACCCCGACAACACACACACGCACACACACCGACAACACACACACACACACACCGACAACACACACACACACAACACACACACACACCGACAACACACACACACCGACAACACACACACACACACACACACACACACCAACAACACACACACACACACACACACCGACAACACACACACACACACACACACACACACACACACCGACAACCCACACACACCGACAACACACACACACACCGACAACACACACACACACCGACAACACACACACACACACACCGACAACACACACACACACACACACACACACAACACACACACACACAACACACACACACCCCCCGACAACACACACACACACACAGCGACAACACACACACACAAACACTCCGACAACACACACACACACACACACACCGACAACACACACACACACACCGACAACACACACACACACACTGACAACACACACACAAACACCGACAACACACACACCGACAACACACACACACACACCGACAACACACACACACACCGACAACACACACACACACACAACACACACACACACACCGACAACACACACACACACACACACCGACAACACACACACACACACCGACAACACACACACACACACACACAAACCGACAACACACACACACACACACCGACAACACACACACACACACACACACAACACACACACACACACCGACAACACACACACACACAGCGACAACACACACACACAAACACACCGACAACACACACACACACACACACACCGACAACACACACACACACACCGACAACACACACACACACCCCGACAACACACACACACACACACACACACACACCCCGACAACACACACACACACACACCGACAACACACACACACACACACACACAACACACACACACACACACCGACAACACACACACACACACACCGATAACACACACACACACACACCGACAAAACACACACACACACACACCCCGACAACACACACACACACACACTGACAACACACACACACACAACACACACACACCGACAACACACACTCACACACAAAGACAACACACACACACACTACACACACACACTGACAACACACACACAAACACCGACAACACACACACCGACAACACACACACACACACCGACAACACACACACACACCGACAACACACACACACACAACACACACACACACACCGACAACACACACACACACACACACCGACAACACACACACACACACCGACAACACACACACACACACACACAAACCGACAACACACACACAGACACACCGACAACACACACACACCGACAACAGACACACACACCGACAACACACACACACACACACACCGACAACAAACACACACACACACACCGACAACACACACACGCACACACCGACAACACACACACACACACACACCGACAACACACACACCGACAACACACACACACACACCGACAACACACACACACACACAGACAACACACACACACACACACCGACAACACACACACGACAACACACACACACACACCGACAACACACACACACACACCGACAACACAAACACACACACACCGACAACACATAGACACACACACACCGACAACACACACACACCGACAACACACATACACACCGACAACACACACACACACACACACACACACACACACCGACAACACACACACACACCGATAACACACACACACCGACAACACACACACACACACAACGACAACACACACACACACACACACACACACCGACAACACACACACACACACACACACACACCGACAACACACACACACACACTGACAACACACACACACACACACCGACAACACACACACACACAACACACACACACACCGACAACACACACACACACACACCGACAACACACACACATCGACAACACACACACAAACACACCGACAACACACACACACACCGACAACACACACACACACCGACAACACACACACATCGACAACACACACACAAACACACCGACAACACACACACACACACCGACAACACACACACACACACCGACAACACACACACACACAACACACACACACACACCGACAACACACACACACACACACACACCGACAACACACACACACACACACAAACACCGACAACACACACACACACACACCGACAACACACACACACACAACACACAAAAACACACACCGACAACACACACACACACACACACACACTCACCGACAACACACACACACACATCGACAACACACACACACACACACACACCGACAACACACACACACACCGACAACACACACACACACACCGACAACACACACACACACAACACACACACACCGACAACACACACACACACACACCGACAACACACACACACACACACCGACAACACACACACACACACACCGACAACACACACACACACACACCGACAACACACACACACACACACACCGACAACACACACACACACACACCGACAACACAAACACACACAACACACACACACACACCGACAACACACACACACACCGACAACACACACACACACACCGACAACACACACACACACACACCGACAACACACACATACACACCGACAACACACACACACACACACACACAACACACACACACACACCGACAACACACACACACACACACACCGACAACACACACACACACACACATCGACAACACAAACAGACACACCGACAACACACACACACACACAACACACACACACACACCGACAACACACACTCACACACACCGACAACACACACACACACACACACACACTGACAACACACACACACCGACAACACACACACACACCAACAACACACACACACACACACACCGACAACACACACACACACACCGACAACACATAAACACACACAACACACACACACACACCGACAACACACACTCACACACACCGACAACACACACACACACACACACACACTGACAACACACACACACCGACAACACACACACACACACCAACAACACACACACACACACACACCGACAACACACACACACACACCGACAACACATAAACACAAACACACCGACAACACACACACACACACACACCGACAACACACACACACACCGACAACACACACACACACACACCGACAACACACACACACACACACACACCGACAACACACACACACACACACACCGACAACACACACACACACACACCGACAACACACACACACACACACCGACAACACACACACACACAACACACACACACACACCGACAACACACACACACACACCGACAACACACACACACACACACACCGACAACACACACACACACCGACAACACACACACACACAACACACACATACACACCGACAACACACACACACACACACACAACACACACACACACACCGACAACACACACACACACACACACCGACAACACACACACACACACCGACAACACACACACACACAACACACACACACCGACAACACACACACACACACACCGACAACACACACACACACACACCGACAACACACACACACACACACCGACAACACACACACACACACACCGACAACACACACACACACAACACACACACACACACCGACAACACACACACACACCCCGACAACACACACACGCACACACACCGACAACACACACACACACACACCGACAACACACACACACACAACACACACACACACCGACAACACACACACACCGACAACACACACACACACACACACACACACCAACAACACACACACACACACACACACCGACAACACACACACACCGACAACACACACACACACCGACAACACACACACACACCGACAACACACACACACACACACCGACAACACACACACACACACACACAACACACACACACACACAACACACACACACCCCCCGACAACACACACACACACAGCGACAACACACACACACAAACACACCGACAACACACACACACACACACACACACCGACAACACACACACACACACACACCGACAACACACACACACACACTGACAACACACACACAAACACCGACAACACACACACCGACAACACACACACACACACTGACAACACACACACACCGACAACACACACACACACACCGACAACACACACACACACCGACAACACACACACACACAACACACACACACACACCGACAACACACACACACACACACACCGACAACACACACACACACACCGACAACACACACACACACACACACAAACCGACAACACACACACAGACACACCGACAACACACACACACCGACAACACACACACACACCGACAACACACACACACACCGAAAACACAC
This sequence comes from Salmo salar, assembly GCF_965601325.2. NCBI lineage: Eukaryota > Metazoa > Chordata > Actinopteri > Salmoniformes > Salmonidae > Salmo > Salmo salar. Next base: position 118,900 of record NW_027675334.1, read on the forward strand.
ACACACACACACCGACAACACACACACACACACACACACAACACACACACACACAACACACACACACACACCGACAACACACACACACACAGCGACAACACACACACACAAACACACCGACAACACACGCACACACACACACACCGACAACACACACACACACACCGACAACACACACACACACCCCGACAACACACACACACACACACACACACACACACACACCGACAACACACACACACACACACCGACAACACACACACACACACACACACACACAACACACACACACACACCTACAACACACACACACACACACCGATAACACACACACACACACACCGACAACACACACACACACACACACCCCGACAACACACACACACACACACTGACAACACACACACACACAACACACACACACCGACAACACACACTCACACACAAAGACAACACACACACACACTTACAACACACACACACACACAAACCGACAACACACACACAGACACACCGACAACACACACACACCGACAACAGACACACACACCGACAACACACACACACACACCGACAACAAACACACACACACACACTGACAACACACACACGCACACACCGACAACACACACACACACACCGACAACACACACACCGACAACACACACACACACACCGACAACACACACACACACACAGACAACACACACACACACACACACACACACCGACAACACACACACGACAACACACACACACACACCGACAACACACACACACACACCGACAACACAAACACACACACACCGACAACACATAAACACACACACACCGACAACACACACACACCGACAACACACATACACACCGACACACACACACACACACACACACACACACACACACCGACAACACACACACACACCGATAACACACACACACCGACAACACACACACACACACAACGACAACACACACACACACACACACACACACCGACAACACACACACACACACACACACACACCGACAACACACACACACACACTGACAACACACACACACACCGACAACACACACACACACAACACACACACACACCGACAACACACACACACACACACCGACAACACACACACATCGACAACACACACACAAACACACCGACAACACACACACACACCGACAACACACACACACACCGACAACACACACACATCGACAACACACACACAAACACACCGACAACACACACACACACACCGACAACACACACACACACAACACACACACACACACCGACAACACACACACACACACACACCGACAACACACACACACACACACAAACACCGACAACACACACACACACACACCGACAACACACACACACACAACACACAAAAACACACACCGACAACACACACACACACACACACACTCACCGACAACACACACACACACATCGACAACACACACACACACACCGACAACACACACACACACCGACAACACACACACACACACCGACAACACACACACACACAACACACACACACCGACAACACACACACACACACACCGACAACACACACACACACACACCGACAACACACACACACACACACCGACAACACACACACACACACACCGACAACACACACACACACACACCGACAACACACACACACACACACCGACAACACACACACACACAACACACACACACACACACCGACAACACACACACACACCGACAACACACACACACACACCGACAACACACACACACACACCGACAACACACACACACACAACACACACATACACACCGACAACACACACACACACACACACACAACACACACACACACACCGACAACACACACACACACACACCGACAACACACACACACACAACACACACACACACACACACCGACAACACACACACACACCGACAACACACACACACACCGACAACACACACACACACACCGACAACACACACACACACAACACACACATACACACCGACAACACACACACACACACACACACAACACACACACACACACCGACAACACACACACACACACACACCGACAACACACACACACACACACATCGACAGCACAAACAGACACACCGACAACACACACACACACACAACACACACACACACACCGACAACACACACTCACACACACCGACAACACACACACACACACACACACACTGACAACACACACACACCGACAACACACACACACACACACCAACAACACACACACACACACACACACCGACAACACACACACACACACCGACAACACATAAACACACACAACACACACACACACACCGACAACACACACTCACACACACCGACAACACACACACACACACACACACACTGACAACACACACACACCGACAACACACACACACACACCAACAACACACACACACACACACACCGACAACACACACACACACACCGACAACACATAAACACAAACACACCGACAACACACACACACACACACACACACACACCGACAACACACACACACACCGACAACACACACACACACACACCGACAACACACACACACACACACACACACACCGACAACACACACACACACACACACCGACAACACACACACACACACACCGACAACACACACACACACACACCGACAACACACACACACACAACACACACACACACACCGACAACACACACACACACCGACAACACACACACACACACACACCGACAACACACACACACACCGACAACACACACACACACAACACACACATACAGACCGACAACACACACACACACACACACAACACACACACACACCGACAACACACACACACACACACACACACACACACCGACAACAAACACACACACACACACACACCGACAACACACACACACACACCGACAACACACACACACACACCGACAACACACACACACACACAACACACACACACACCGACAACACACACTCACACACACCGACAACACACACACACACACACACACTGACAACACACACACACACACCGACAACACACACACACACACCAACAACACACACACACACACCGACACCACACACACACACACCGACAACACATAAACACACACACACCGACAACACACACACACACACACACCGACAACACACACACACACACACACAACACACACACACACACCGACAACACACACACACACACACACCGACAACACACACACACACACCTACAACACACACACACACACAACACACACACACACACCGACAACACACACTCACACACACCGACAACACACACACACACACACACACCGACAACACACACACACACACCGACAACACACACACACACACACACACACCGACAACACACACACACACACCGACAACACACACACACACAAACACCAGCAACACACACACACACTGACAACACACACACACACACACCGACAACACACACACACACACACCGACAACACACACACACACACACACCGACAACACACACACACACACACCGACAACGCACACACACACACACACACTGACAACACACACACAAACACCGACAACACACACACCGACAACACACACACACACACTGACAACACACACACACCAACAACACACACACACACACCGACAACACACACACACACCGACAACACACACACACACAACACACACACACACCGACAACACACACACACACACACACCGACAACACACACACACACACCGACAACACACACACACACACACACAAACCGACAACACACACACAGACACACCGACAACACACACACACCGACAACACACACACACACCGACAACACACACACCGACAACACACACACACACACTGACAACACACACACACCAACAACACACATACACACACCGACAACACACACACACACCGACAACACACACACACACAACACACACACACACACCGACAACACACACACACACACACACCGACAACACACACACACACACCGACAACACACACAAACACACACCGACAACACACACACACACACACCGACAACGCACACACACACACACACACTGACAACACACACACAAACACCGACAACACACACACCGACAACACACACACACACACTGACAACACACACACACCAACAACACACACACACACACCGACAACACACACACACACCGACAACACACACACACACAACACACACACACACACCGACAACACACACACACACACACACCGACAACACACACACACACACCGACAACACACACACACACACACACAAACCGACAACACACACACAGACACACCGACAACACACACACACCGACAACACACACACACACCGACAACACACACACACACCGACAACACACACACACACACCGACAACACACACACACACACCGACAACACACACACACACAAACACCGACAACACACACACACACACACCGACAACACACACACACACAACACACAAACACACACACCGACAACACACACACACACACACACACACACACACACACACACACACCGACACACACACACACACACGACAACACACACACACACACACCGACAACACACACACACACCGACAACACACACACACATACCGACAACACACACACACACAACACACACACACACACCGACAACACACACACACACCGACAACACACACACACACACACCGACAACACACACACACACACACCGACAACACACACACACACCGACAACACACACACACACACACACCGACAACACACACACACACACACCGACAACACACACACACACACACCGACAACACACACACACACAACACACACACACACACCGACAACACACACACACACCGACAACACACACACACACACACCGACAACACACACACACACACACACCGACAACACACACACACACAACACACACATACACACCGACAACACACACACACACACACACACACACAACACACACACACACACACCGACAACACACACACACACACACACCGACAACACACACACACACACACACACACCGACAACACACACACACACACCGACAACACACACAGACACACAACACACACACACACACCGACAACACACACTCACACACACCGACAACACACACACACACACACACACACTGACAACACACACACACACCGACAACACACACACACACACACCAACAACACACACACACACACCGACAACACATAAACACAAACACACCGACAACACACACACACACACACACCGACAACACACACACACACACACCGACAACACACACACACACACACCGACAACACACACACACACACACACACACACACAGACAACACACACACACACACCGACAACACACACACACACACCGACAACACACACACACACACACCGACAACACACACACACAACACACACACACACACCGACAACACACACACACACACCGACAACACACACACACACACACACCGACAACACACACACACACACACCGACAACACACACACACACAACACACACATACACACCGACAACACACACACACACACACACAACACACACACACACACCGACAACACACACACACACACCGACAACAAACACACACACACACACACACACACCGACAACACACACACACACACCGACAACACACACTCACACACACCGACAACACACACACACACACACACACACTGACAACACACACACACACACCGACAACACACACACACACACACCAACAACACACACACACACACACCGATAACACACACACACCGACAACACACACACACACACACACAACACACACACACACACCGACAACACACACACACACACACAGACACTGACAACACACACACACCAACAACACACATACACACACCGACAACACACACACACACCGACAACACACACACACACAACACACACACACACACCGACAACACACACACACACACACACCGACAACACACACACACACACCGACAACACACACACACACACACACACACCGACAACACACACACACACACACCGACAACGCACACACACACACACACACTGACAACACACACACAAACACCGACAACACACACACCGACAACACACACACACACACTGACAACACACACACACCAACAACACACACACACACACCGACAACACACACACACACCGACAACACACACACACACAACACACACACACACACCGACAACACACACACACACACACACCGACAACACACACACACACACCGACAACACACACACACACACACACAAACCGACAACACACACACAGACACACCGACAACACACACACACCGACAACACACACACACACCGACAACACACACACACACCGACAACACACACACACACACCGACAACACACACACACACACACCGACAACACACACACACACAAACACCGACAACACACACACACACACACCGACAACACACACACACACAACACACAAACACACACACCGACAACACACACACACACACACACACACACACACACACACACACACCGACAACACACACACACACATCGACAACACACACACACACACACCGACAACACACACACACACCGACAACACACACACACATACCGACAACACACACACACACAACACACACACACACACCGACAACACACACACACACCGACAACACACACACACACACACCGACAACACACACACACACACACCGACAACACATACACACACCGACAACACACACACACACACACCGACAACACACACACACACACACCGACAACACACACACACACACACCGACAACACACACACACACAACACACACACACACACCGACAACACACACACACCGACAACACACACACACACACACCGACAACACACACACACACACACACCGACAACACACACACACACAACACACACATACACACCGACAACACACACACACACACACACACACAACACACACACACACACACCGACAACACACACACACACACACACCGACAACACACACACACACACACACACCGACAACACACACACACACACCGACAACACACACAGACACACAACACACACACACACACCGACAACACACACTCACACACACCGACAACACACACACACACACACTGACAACACACACACACACCGACAACACACACACACACACACCAACAACACACACACACACACACACCGACAACACACACACACACACCGACAACACATAAACACAAACACACCGACAACACACACACACACACACACCGACAACACACACACACACACACCGACAACACACACACACACACACCGACAACACACACACACACACACACACACACACACCGACAACACACACACACACACACACCGACAACACACACACACACACACCGACAACACACACACACACAACACACACATACACACCGACAACACACACACACACACACACAACACACACACACACACCGACAACACACACACACACACACACCGACAACAAACACACACACACACACACACACACACCGACAACACACACACACACACCGACAACACACACTCACACACACCGACAACACACACACACACACACACACACACTGACAACACACACACACACACCGACAACACACACACACACACCAACAACACACACACACACACACCGATAACACACACACACCGACAGCACACACACACACACACACAACACACACACACACACCGACAACACACACACACACACACAGACACTGACAACACACACACACCAACAACACACATACACACACCGACAACACACACACACACCGACAACACACACACACACAACACACACACACACACCGACAACACACACACACACACACACCGACAACACACACACACACACCGACAACACACACACACACACACACACACCGACAACACACACACACACACACCGACAACGCACACACACACACACACACTGACAACACACACACAAACACCGACAACACACACACCGACAACACACACACACACACTGACAACACACACACACCAACAACACACACACACACACCGACAACACACACACACACCGACAACACACACACACACAACACACACACACACACCGACAACACACACACACACACACACCGACAACACACACACACACACCGACAACACACACACACACACACACAAACCGACAACACACACACAGACACACCGACAACACACACACACCGACAACACACACACACACCGACAACACACACACACACCGACAACACACACACACACACCGACAACACACACACACACACCGACAACACACACACACACAAACACCGACAACACACACACACACACACCGACAACACACACACACACAACACACAAACACACACACCGACAACACACACACACACACACACACACACACACACACACACACACCGACAACACACACACACACATCGACAACACACACACACACACACCGACAACACACACACACACCGACAACACACACACACATACCGACAACACACACACACACAACACACACACACACACCGACAACACACACACACACCGACAACACACACACACACACACACCGACAACACACACACACACACACACACACACCGACAACACACACACACACACACCGACAACACACACACACACACCGACAACACACACACACACACCGACAAAACACACACACACACACACACCGACAACACACACACACACACACCGACAACACACACACACACACACACACACACACACCGACAACACACACACACACACACACACACACACACACACAACACACACACACACACACACACACACACACACACACACACACACACACACACCGACAACACACACACACACACTGACAACACACACACACACACACGACAACACACACACACACCGACAACACACACACACACACCGACAACACACACACACACACACACACCAACAACACACACACACACCGACAACACACACACACACCGACAACACACACACACACCGACAACACACACACACACACCGACAACACACACACACACACACACACACAACGACAACACACACACACCGACAACACACACACACACACACACACGACAACACACACACACACACACCGACAACACACACACACACACAACACACACACACACCGACAACACACACACACACACACACCGACAACACACACACACACACCGACAACACACACACACACACACCGACAACACACACACACACGACAACACACACACACACACACACACCGACAACACACACACACACACACACCGACAACACACACACACACACACCGACAACACACACACACACGCACCGACACACACACACACACCGACAACACACACACACACACACACCGACAACACACACACACACACACACCGACAACACACACACACACACACACACACACACACCGACAACACACACACACACACCGACAACACACACACACACACACCGACAACACACACACACACACACACCGACAACACACACACAACACACACACACACCGACAACACACACACACACACACACACGACAACACACACACACACACCGACAACACACACACACACCGACACACACGACACACACACACACACCGACAACACACACACACCGACAACACACACACACACACACACACACCGACAACACACACACACACACACCGACAACACACACACACACCGACAACACACACACACACACACCGACAACACACACACACAACACCGACAACACACACACACCGACAACACACACACACACACACACGACACACACACACACACACACACACACCGACAACACACACACACACACACACACACCGACAACACACACACACACACACCGACAACACACACACACACACACCGACAACACACACACACACACACCGACAACACACACACACACCGACAACACACACACACACACCGACAACACACACACACACACCGACAACACACACACACACACACACACACACACACACACACCGACAACACACACACACACACACCGACAACACACACACACACACACCGACAACACACACACACACACACACACACACACACCGACAACACACACACACACACACACACACACCGACAACACACACACACCGACACACACACACACACACACACCGACAACACACACACACACACACACCGACAACACACACACACACACACCGACAACACACCGACAACACACACACACACACACCGACAACACACACACACACACCGACAACACACACACACACACACACCACAACACACACACACACCGACAACACACACACACACACCGACAACACACACACACACCGACACACACACACACACACACCGACAACACACACACACCGACAACACACACACACCGACAACACACACACACACACACCGACAACACACACACACACACACACACCGACAACACACACACACACACCGACAACACACACACACACACACCGACAACACACCGACAACACACACACACACACACCGACAACACACACACACCGACACACACACACACACACACACACCGACAACACACACACACACACACACCGACAACACACACACACACACACCGACAACACACACACACATGCACCGACAACACACACACACCGACAACACACACACACACACACACGACAACACACACACACACACACACCGACAACACACACACACACACACACCGACAACACACACACACACACCGACAACACACACACACACGACAACACACACACACACACCGACAACACACACACACACCGACAACACACACACACACACCGACAACACACACACACCACAACACACACACACACACACACACACACACACACCGACAACACACACACACACACACCGACAACACACACACACACACACCGACAACACACACACACACACACACACACACACACCGACAACACACACACACCACACACCGACAACACACACACACACACACCGACAACACACACACACACACCGACAACACACACACACACACAACACCGACAACACACACACACACACACCGACAACACACACACACACAACACACACACACACACACACCGACAACACACACACACACACCGACAACACACACACACACACACACACACACCGACAACACACACACACACCGACAACACACACACACACCGACAACACACACACACACACACCGACAACACACACACACACACCGACAACACACACACACACACACACACACACCAACAACACACACACACACCGACAACACACACACACACCGACAACACACACACACACACACCGACAACACACACACACACACCACCGACAACACACACACACACCACCACACACACACACACACACAACGACAACACACACACACCACAACACACACACACACCGACAACACACACACACACACACCGACACACACACACACACACACACCGACAACACACACACACACACACACCACACACACACACACACACACACACGACAACACACACACACACACCGACAACACACACACACACACAACACACACACACACACACACCGACAACACACACACACACACACACACACACACACACCGACAACACACACACACACACACACCGACAACACACACACACACACCGACAACACACACACACACCGACAACACACGACAACACACACACACACCACACACACACACACACCGACAACACACACACACACACACACCGACAACACACACACACACACACACTGACAACACACACACACACACGACAACACACACACACACACACCGACAACACACACACACACACCGACCACACACACACACACCGACAACACACACACACACACACACCGACAACACACACACACACACACACACACACACACACACACACACACACACACACCGACAACACACACACACACACACCGACACACACACACACACACACCGACAACACACACACACACACGACAACACACACACACACCGACAACACACACACACACACCGACAACACACACACACACACCGACAACACACACACACACACCGACAACACACACACACACACACCGACAACACACACACACACACACCGACAACACACACACACACGACAACACACACACACACCGACAACACACACACACACACACACACACACGACAACACACACACACACACACCGACAACACACACACACACACACCGACAACACACACACACACACACACCGACAACACACACACACACACACCGACAACACACACACACACACACCGACACACACACACACACACACACACACCGACAACACACACACACACACACACCGACAACACACACACACACACAACACACACACACACACCGACAACACACACACACACACCGACAACACACACACACACACACACACACACACCGACAACACACACACACACACCGACAACACACACACACACACCGACAACACACACACACACCACACAACACACACACACACACACACCGACAACACACACACACACACACCGACAACACACACACACACAACACACACACACACCGACAACACACACACACACACACCGACACACACACACACCGACACACACACACACACACACACACACACACACACACACCGACAACACACACACACACACACCGACAACACACACACACACACACCAACAACACACACACACACACCGACAACACACACACACACACCGACAACACACACACACACACACACAACAACACACACACACACACCGACAACACACACACACACACCGACAACACACACACACACCGACACACACACACACACACACCGACAACACACACACACACACACGACACACACACACACACACACACACCGACAACACACACACACCACACACACACACACACACACACACACCGACAACACACACACACACACACCGACAACACACACACACACACACCGACAACACACACACACACAACACACACACACACCGACAACACACACACACACACACCGACAACACACACACACACACCGACAACACACACACACACACCGACAACACACACACACACCGACAACACACACACACACACCGACAACACACACACACACAACACACACACACACACACACACACACACACACCAACAACACACACACACACACCGACAACACACACACACACACCGACAACACACACACACACAACACACACACACACCGACACACACACACACACACACACCGACAACACACACACACACACAGACAACACACACACACACACACACACCGACAACACACACACACACACCACTGACAACACACACACACACACACGACAACACACACACACACACCGACAACACACACACACACCGACAACACACACACACACACACCGACAACACACACACACACACACACCGACAACACACACACACACACACACACCGACAACACACCACACACACACCGACAACACACACACACACAACACACAACACACACACCGACAACACACACACACACACCACAACACCACACACACACACACACACACCGACAACACACACACACACACACGACAACACACACACACACACACACCGACAACACACACACACACACACACACCGACAACACACACACACACACCGACAACACACACACACACACGACCACACACACACACCGACAACACACACACACACACACACACACACACACACACACACACACACACACACACACACACACCGACAACACACACACACACCGACAACACACACACACACAACACACACACACACACACCGACAACACACACACACACACACACCGACAACACACACACACACACCGACAACACACACACACACACACACAACCGACAACACACACACACACACACCGACAACACACACACACACACACACACACACACACACACACACACACACCGACAACACACACACACACACACCGACAACACACACACACACACACACACACACACACACACACACAACACACACACACACACCGACAACACACACACACACACCGACAACACACACACACAAACACACCGACAACACACACACACACGACAACACACACACACACACACACACCGACACACACACACACACACACACCGACAACACACACACACACACACCGACAACACACACACACACACACACACACACACACACCGACAACACACACACACACACCGACAACACACACACACACACACCGACAACACACACACACACACACACACACGACACACACACACACACACACACACACCGACAACACACACACACACACCGACAACACACACACACACACACACCGACAACACACACACACACACACCGACAACACACACACACACACCGACAACACACACACACACACCGACAACACACACACACACACCGACAACACACACACACACACCGACAACACACACACACGACAACACACACACACCGACAACACACACACACACACACCGACAACACACACACGCACACACACACACCGACAACACACACACACACCGACAACACACACACACACACACCGACAACACACACACACACACACACACACACACACACACACACACACACACACACACACACACACACACACACACACACACCGACAACACACACACACACACACCGACAACACACACACACACACACACCGACAACACACACACACACACCGACAACACACACACACACCACGACACACACACACACACACACACACACACACACACACACACCGACAACACACACACACACACCGACAACACACACACACACACCGACAACACACACACACACACACACACACACACACACACACACACACACACACACACCGACAACACACACACACACACACACACAACACACACACACACCGACAACACACACACACACACACCGATAACACACACACACACACACCGACAACACACACACACACACACACCCCAACACACACACACACACACACACACACACACACACACACAACACACACACACCGACAACACACACTCACACACAAAGACAACACACACACACACACAACACACACACACACACAAACCGACAACACACACACAGACACACCGACAACACACACACACCGACAACGACACACACACCACACACACACCACACACCGACAACACACACACACACACCGACAACACACACACACACACACCGACAACACACACACACACACACACCGACAACACACACACACCGACAACACACACACACACACCGACAACACACACACACACACAGACAACACACACACACACACACACACACACACACACACGACAACACACACACGACAACACACACACACACACCGACAACACACACACACACACACACACACACAACACACGCACACACACACACACCTACAACACACACACACACACCGACAACACACACACACACACACACCGACAACACACACACACACACCGACAACACAAACACACACACACCGACAACACATAAACACACACACACCGACAACACACACACACACGACAACACACATACACACCGACACACACACACACACACACACACACACCGATAACACACACACACACACACCGACAACACACACACACACACACACCCCAACAACACACACACACACACACTGACAACACACACACACACAACACACACACACCGACAACACACACTCACACACAAAGACAACACACACACACACTTACAACACACACACACACACAAACCGACAACACACACACAGACACACCGACAACACACACACACCGACAACAGACACACACACCGACAACACACACACACACACACACACGACAACACACACACACACACCGACAACACACACACGCACACACCGACAACACACACACACACACACACCGACAACACACACACACCGACAACACACACACACACACCGACAACACACACACACACACAGACAACACACACACACACACACACACACACACCGACAACACACACACGACAACACACACACACACACCGACAACACACACACACACACACACACACACAACACAGACACACACACCTACAACACACACACACACACCGACAACACACACACACACACACACCGACAACACACACACACACACCGACAACACAAACACACACACACCGACAACACATAAACACACACACACCGACAACACACACACACCGACAACACACATACACACCGACAACACACACACACACACACACACACACACACACCGACAACACACACACACACCGATAACACACACACACCGACAACACACACACACACACAACGACAACACACACACACACACACACACACCGACAACACACACACACACACACACACACACCGACAACACACACACACACACTGACAACACACACACACACACACCGACAACACACACACACACAACACACACACACACCGACAACACACACACACACACACCGACAACACACACACATCGACAACACACACACAAACACACCGACAACACACACACACACCGACAACACAGACACACACACACCGACAACACACACACATCGACAACACACACACAAACACACCGACAACACACACACACCGACAACACACACACACCGACAACACACACACACACAACACACACACACACACCGACAACACACACACACACACCGACAACACACACACACACACAAACACCGACAACACACACACACACACACCGACAACACACACACACACAACACACAAAAACACACACCGACAACACACACACACACAACACACAAAAACACACACCGACAACACACACACACACACACACACACACACACCGACAACACACACACACACACCGACAACACACACACACACACACCACACACGACAACACACACACACACCGACAACACACACACACACACCGACAACACACACACACACCGACAACACACACACACACACCGACAACACACACACACACACACCGACAACACACACACACACACACCGACAACACACACACACACACACACACACACACACACACACACACACACACACACGACACACACACACACCGACAACACACACACACACACACACACACACAGCACACACACACACACACCGACAACACACACACACACACACCGACAACACACACACACACACCGACAACACACACACACACACACACCGACAACACACACACACACACACCGACAACGCACACACACACACACACACTGACAACACACACACACACACCGACAACACACACACACACACACACACACGACAACACACACACCGACAACACACACACACACAACACCACAACACACACACACACTGACAACACACACACACACACACCGACAACACACACACACACACCGACAACACACACACACACACACACCGACACACACACACACACCACACACACACACACACCGACAACACACACACACACAACACACACACACACACCGACAACACACACACACACACCGACAACACACACACACACACACCACACACACACACACACACACAACACACACACACACACCGACAACACACACACACACACACCGACAACACACACACACACACACACACACACACACACAACACACACACACACACCGACAACACACACACACACACCGACAACACACACACACACACCGACACCACACACACACACACCGACAACACAACACACACACACCGACAACACACACACACACACACACCGACAACACACACACACACACCGACACACACACACACACACACCGACAACACACACACACACACACACACACACACACACACCGACAACACACACACACACACACACCGACAACACACACACACACACCACAACACACACACACACACACACACACACACACACACCGACAACACACACACACACACACCGACAACACACACACACACACACCGACAACACACACACACCACAACACACACACACACACACACCGACAACACACACACACACACGACAACACACACACACACACACACACACACGACACACACACACACCGACAACACACACACACACAAACACCACAACACACACACACACACAGACAACACACACACACACAC
>NW_027675334.1:147500-170000 GCF_965601325.2 Salmo salar
CACACCGATAACACACACACACCGACAACACACACACACACACACACAACACACACACACACACCGACAACACACACACACACACACAGACACTGACAACACACACACACCAACAACACACATACACACACCGACAACACACACACACACCGACAACACACACACACACAACACACACACACACACCGACAACACACACACACACACACACCGACAACACACACACACACACCGACAACACACACACACACACACACACACCGACAACACACACACACACACACCGACAACGCACACACACACACACACACTGACAACACACACACAAACACCGACAACACACACACCGACAACACACACACACACACTGACAACACACACACACCAACAACACACACACACACACCGACAACACACACACACACCGACAACACACACACACACAACACACACACACACACCGACAACACACACACACACACACACCGACAACACACACACACACACCGACAACACACACACACACACACACAAACCGACAACACACACACAGACACACCGACAACACACACACACCGACAACACACACACACACCGACAACACACACACACACCGACAACACACACACACACACCGACAACACACACACACACACCGACAACACACACACACACAAACACCGACAACACACACACACACACACCGACAACACACACACACACAACACACAAACACACACACCGACAACACACACACACACACACACACACACACACACACACACACACCGACAACACACACACACACATCGACAACACACACACACACACACCGACAACACACACACACACCGACAACACACACACACATACCGACAACACACACACACACAACACACACACACACACCGACAACACACACACACACCGACAACACACACACACACACACCGACAACACACACACACACACACCGACAACACACACACACACCGACAACACACACACACACACACCGACAACACACACACACACACACCGACAACACACACACACACACACCGACAACACACACACACACAACACACACACACACACCGACAACACACACACACACCGACAACACACACACACACACACCGACAACACACACACACACACACACCGACAACACACACACACACAACACACACATACACACCGACAACACACACACACACACACACACACAACACACACACACACACACCGACAACACACACACACACACACACCGACAACACACACACACACACACACACCGACAACACACACACACACACCGACAACACACACAGACACACAACACACACACACACACCGACAACACACACTCACACACACCGACAACACACACACACACACACACACACTGACAACACACACACACACCGACAACACACACACACACACACCAACAACACACACACACACACACACCGACAACACACACACACACACCGACAACACATAAACACAAACACACCGACAACACACACACACACACACACCGACAACACACACACACACACACCGACAACACACACACACACACACACACACACACACACCGACAACACACACACACACACCGACAACACACACACACACACCGACAACACACACACACACCGACAACACACACACACATACCGACAACACACACACACACAACACACACACACACACCGACAACACACACACACACCGACAACACACACACACACACACCGACAACACACACACACACACACCGACAACACACACACACACCGACAACACACACACACACACACCGACAACACACACACACACACACCGACAACACACACACACACACACACCGACAACACACACACACACAACACACACACACACACCGACAACACACACACACACCGACAACACACACACACACACACCGACAACACACACACACACACACACCGACAACACACACACACACAACACACACATACACACCGACAACACACACACACACACACACACACACAACACACACACACACACACCGACAACACACACACACACACACACCGACAACACACACACACACACACACACACCGACAACACACACACACACACCGACAACACACACAGACACACAACACACACACACACACCGACAACACACACTCACACACACCGACAACACACACACACACACACACACACTGACAACACACACACACACCGACAACACACACACACACACACCAACAACACACACACACACACCGACAACACATAAACACAAACACACCGACAACACACACACACACACACACCGACAACACACACACACACACACCGACAACACACACACACACACACACCGACAACACACACACACACACACACACCGACAACACACACACACACACCGACAACACACACACACACACCGACAACACACACACACACACACCGACAACACACACACACAACACACACACACACACCGACAACACACACACACACACCGACAACACACACACACACACACCGACAACACACACACACACACACCGACAACACACACACACACAACACACACATACACACCGACAACACACACACACACACACACAACACACACACACACACCGACAACACACACACACACACACACCGACAACAAACACACACACACACACACACACACACCGACAACACACACACACACACCGACAACACACACTCACACACACCGACAACACACACACACACACACACACACTGACAACACACACACACACACCGACAACACACACACACACACCAACAACACACACACACACACACCGATAACACACACACACCGACAACACACACACACACACACAACACACACACACACACACCGACAACACACACACACACACACAGACACTGACAACACACACACACCAACAACACACATACACACACCGACAACACACACACACACCGACAACACACACACACACAACACACACACACACACCGACAACACACACACACACACACACCGACAACACACACACACACACCGACAACACACACACACACACACACACACCGACAACACACACACACACACACCGACAACGCACACACACACACACACACTGACAACACACACACAAACACCGACAACACACACACCGACAACACACACACACACACCAACAACACACACACACACACACCGATAACACACACACACCGACAACACACACACACACACACACAACACACACACACACACCGACAACACACACACACACACACAGACACTGACAACACACACACACCAACAACACACATACACACACCGACAACACACACACACACCGACAACACACACACACACAACACACACACACACACCGACAACACACACACACACACACACCGACAACACACACACACACACCGACAACACACACACACACACACACACACCGACAACACACACACACACACACCGACAACGCACACACACACACACACACTGACAACACACACACAAACACCGACAACACACACACCGACAACACACACACACACACTGACAACACACACACACCAACAACACACACACACACACCGACAACACACACACACACCGACAACACACACACACACAACACACACACACACACCGACAACACACACACACACACACACCGACAACACACACACACACACCGACAACACACACACACACACACACAAACCGACAACACACACACAGACACACCGACAACACACACACACCGACAACACACACACACACCGACAACACACACACACACCGACAACACACACACACACACCGACAACACACACACACACACCGACAACACACACACACACAAACACCGACAACACACACACACACACACCGACAACACACACACACACAACACACAAACACACACACCGACAACACACACACACACACACACACACACACACACACACACACACCGACAACACACACACACACATCGACAACACACACACACACACACCGACAACACACACACACACCGACAACACACACACACATACCGACAACACACACACACACAACACACACACACACACCGACAACACACACACACACCGACAACACACACACACACACACCGACAACACACACACACACACACCGACAACACACACACACACCGACAACACACACACACACACACCGACAACACACACACACACACACCGACAACACACACACACACACACCGACAACACACACACACACAACACACACACACACACCGACAACACACACACACACCGACAACACACACACACACACACCGACAACACACACACACACACACACCGACAACACACACACACACAACACACACATACACACCGACAACACACACACACACACACACACACAACACACACACACACACACCGACAACACACACACACACACACACCGACAACACACACACACACACACACACCGACAACACACACACACACACCGACAACACACACAGACACACAACACACACACACACACCGACAACACACACTCACACACACCGACAACACACACACACACACACACACACTGACAACACACACACACACCGACAACACACACACACACACACCAACAACACACACACACACACACACCGACAACACACACACACACACCGACAACACATAAACACAAACACACCGACAACACACACACACACACACACCGACAACACACACACACACACACCGACAACACACACACACACACACACACACACACACACCGACAACACACACACACACACACCGACAACACACACACACACACCGACAACACACACACACACCGACAACACACACACACATACCGACAACACACACACACACAACACACACACACACACCGACAACACACACACACACCGACAACACACACACACACACACCGACAACACACACACACACACACCGACAACACACACACACACCGACAACACACACACACACACACCGACAACACACACACACACACACCGACAACACACACACACACACACACCGACAACACACACACACACAACACACACACACACACCGACAACACACACACACACCGACAACACACACACACACACACCGACAACACACACACACACACACACCGACAACACACACACACACAACACACACATACACACCGACAACACACACACACACACACACACACACAACACACACACACACACACCGACAACACACACACACACACACACCGACAACACACACACACACACACACACACCGACAACACACACACACACACCGACAACACACACAGACACACAACACACACACACACACCGACAACACACACTCACACACACCGACAACACACACACACACACACACACACTGACAACACACACACACACCGACAACACACACACACACACACCAACAACACACACACACACACCGACAACACATAAACACAAACACACCGACAACACACACACACACACACACCGACAACACACACACACACACACCGACAACACACACACACACACACCGACAACACACACACACACACACACACACACACCGACAACACACACACACACACCGACAACACACACACACACACCGACAACACACACACACACACACCGACAACACACACACACAACACACACACACACACCGACAACACACACACACACACCGACAACACACACACACACACACCGACAACACACACACACACACACCGACAACACACACA
This sequence comes from Salmo salar, assembly GCF_965601325.2. NCBI lineage: Eukaryota > Metazoa > Chordata > Actinopteri > Salmoniformes > Salmonidae > Salmo > Salmo salar. The sequence continues at coordinate 153,360 of NW_027675334.1, forward strand.
CACACAACACACACATACACACCGACAACACACACACACACACACACAACACACACACACACACCGACAACACACACACACACACACACCGACAACAAACACACACACACACACACACACACACCGACAACACACACACACACACCGACAACACACACTCACACACACCGACAACACACACACACACACACACACACTGACAACACACACACACACACCGACAACACACACACACACACCAACAACACACACACACACACACCGATAACACACACACACCGACAACACACACACACACACACACAACACACACACACACACCGACAACACACACACACACACACAGACACTGACAACACACACACACCAACAACACACATACACACACCGACAACACACACACACACCGACAACACACACACACACAACACACACACACACACCGACAACACACACACACACACACACCGACAACACACACACACACACCGACAACACACACACACACACACACACACCGACAACACACACACACACACACCGACAACGCACACACACACACACACACTGACAACACACACACAAACACCGACAACACACACACCGACAACACACACACACACACTGACAACACACACACACCAACAACACACACACACACACCGACAACACACACACACACCGACAACACACACACACACAACACACACACACACACCGACAACACACACACACACACACACCGACAACACACACACACACACCGACAACACACACACACACACACACAAACCGACAACACACACACAGACACACCGACAACACACACACACCGACAACACACACACACACCGACAACACACACACACACCGACAACACACACACACACACCGACAACACACACACACACACCGACAACACACACACACACAAACACCGACAACACACACACACACACACCGACAACACACACACACACAACACACAAACACACACACCGACACACACACACACACACACACACACACACACACACACACACACACACCGACAACACACACACACACATCGACAACACACACACACACACACCGACAACACACACACACACCGACAACACACACACACATACCGACAACACACACACACACAACACACACACACACACCGACAACACACACACACACCGACAACACACACACACACACACCGACAACACACACACACACACACCGACAACACATACACACACCGACAACACACACACACACACACCGACAACACACACACACACACACCGACAACACACACACACACACACCGACAACACACACACACACAACACACACACACACACCGACAACACACACACACCGACAACACACACACACACACACCGACAACACACACACACACACACACCGACAACACACACACACACAACACACACATACACACCGACAACACACACACACACACACACACACAACACACACACACACACACCGACAACACACACACACACACACACCGACAACACACACACACACACACACACCGACAACACACACACACACACCGACAACACACACAGACACACAACACACACACACACACCGACAACACACACTCACACACACCGACAACACACACACACACACACACACACTGACAACACACACACACACCGACAACACACACACACACACACCAACAACACACACACACACACACACCGACAACACACACACACACACCGACAACACATAAACACAAACACACCGACAACACACACACACACACACACCGACAACACACACACACACACACCGACAACACACACACACACACACCGACAACACACACACACACACACACACACACACACCGACAACACACACACACACACACACCGACAACACACACACACACACACCGACAACACACACACACACAACACACACATACACACCGACAACACACACACACACACACACACACACACACACACACACCGACAACACACACACACACACACACCGACAACAAACACACACACACACACACACACACACCGACAACACACACACACACACCGACAACACACACTCACACACACCGACAACACACACACACACACACACACACTGACAACACACACACACACACCGACAACACACACACACACACCAACAACACACACACACACACACCGATAACACACACACACCGACAGCACACACACACACACACACAACACACACACACACACCGACAACACACACACACACACACAGACACTGACAACACACACACACCAACAACACACATACACACACCGACAACACACACACACACCGACAACACACACACACACAACACACACACACACACCGACAACACACACACACACACACACACCGACAACACACACACACACACCGACAACACACACACACACACACACACACCGACAACACACACACACACACACCGACAACGCACACACACACACACACACTGACAACACACACACAAACACCGACAACACACACACCGACAACACACACACACACACTGACAACACACACACACCAACAACACACACACACACACCGACAACACACACACACACCGACAACACACACACACACAACACACACACACACACCGACAACACACACACACACACACACCGACAACACACACACACACACCGACAACACACACACACACACACACAAACCGACAACACACACACAGACACACCGACAACACACACACACCGACAACACACACACACACCGACAACACACACACACACCGACAACACACACACACACACCGACAACACACACACACACACCGACAACACACACACACACAAACACCGACAACACACACACACACACACCGACAACACACACACACACAACACACAAACACACACACCGACAACACACACACACACACACACACACACACACACACACACACCGACAACACACACACACACATCGACAACACACACACACACACACCGACAACACACACACACACCGACAACACACACACACATACCGACAACACACACACACACAACACACACACACACACCGACAACACACACACACACCGACAACACACACACACACACACCGACAACACACACACACACACACCGACAACACACACACACACCGACAACACACACACACACACACCGACAACACACACACACACACACCGACAACACACACACACACACACCGACAACACACACACACACAACACACACACACACACCGACAACACACACACACACCGACAACACACACACACACACACCGACAACCACACCACACACACACCGACAACACACACACACACAACACACACATACACACCGACACACACACACACACACACACACACACAACACACACACACACACACCGACAACACACACACACACACACACCGACAACACACACACACACACACACACCGACAACACACACACACACACCGACAACACACACAGACACACAACACACACACACACACCGACAACACACACTCACACACACCGACAACACACACACACACACACACACACTGACAACACACACACACACCGACAACACACACACACACACACCAACAACACACACACACACACACACCGACAACACACACACACACACCGACAACACATAAACACAAACACACCGACAACACACACACACACACACACCGACAACACACACACACACACACCGACAACACACACACACACACACCGACAACACACACACACACACACACACACACACACCGACAACACACACACACACACCGACAACACACACACACACACCGACAACACACACACACACACACCGACAACACACACACACAACACACACACACACACCGACAACACACACACACACACCGACAACACACACACACACCGACAACACACACACACACACACCGACAACACACACACACACAACACACACATACACACCGACAACACACACACACACACACACAACACACACACACACACCGACAACACACACACACACACACACCGACAACAAACACACACACACAAACACACACACACCGACAACACACACACACACACCGACAACACACACTCACACACACCGACAACACACACACACACACACACACACTGACAACACACACACACACACCGACAACACACACACACACACCAACAACACACACACACACACACCGATAACACACACACACCGACAACACACACACACACACACACAACACACACACACACACCGACAACACACACACACACACACACAGACAACACACACACACACACCTACAACACACACACACACACAACACACACACACACACCGACAACACACACTCACACACACCGACAACACACACACACAAACACACCGACAACACACACACACACACACACCGACAACACACACACACACACCGACAACACACACACACACACCAACAACACACACACACACACACACACACCGACAACACACACACACACACCGACAACACACACACACACAAACACCAGCAACACACACACACACTGACAACACACACACACACACACCGACAACACACACACACAAACACACCGACAACACACACACACACACACACCGACAACACACACACACACACCGACAACACACACACACACACCGACAACACACACACACACACACACCGACAACACACACACACACACACCGACAACGCACACACACACACACACACTGACAACACACACAAAAACACCGACAACACACACACCGACAACACACACACACACACTGACAACACACACACACCAACAACAAACACACACACACCGACAACACACACACACACCGACAACACACACACACACAACACACACACACACACCGACAACACACACACACACACACACACCGACAACACACACACACACACCGACAACACACACACACACACAAACCGACAACACACACACAGACACACCGACAACACACACACACCGACAACACACACACACACCGACAACACACACACACACCGACAACACACACACACACACACCGACAACACACACACACACACACACCGACAACACACACACACACAAACACCGACAACACACACACACACACACCGACAACACACACACACACAACACACAAACACACACACCGACAACACACACACACACACACACCACACACACACACACACACACCGACAACACACACACACACATCGACAACACACACACACACACACACCGACAACACACACACACACCGACAACACACACACACATACCGACAACACACACACACACAACACACACACACCGACAACACACACACACACACACCGACAACACACACACACACCGACAACACACACACACACACACCGACAACACACACACACACACACCGACAACACACACACACACACACACCGACAACACACACACACACAACACACACACACACACCGACAACACACACACACACCGACAACACACACACACACACACCGACAACACACACACACACACACACCGACAACACACACACACACAACACACACATACACACCGACAACACACACACACACACACACACACAACACACACACACACACACCGACAACACACACACACACACACACACACCGACAACACACACACACACACACACACCGACAACACACACACACACACCGACAACACACACACACACACAACACACACACACACACCGACAACACACACTCACACACACCGACAACACACACACACACACATACACACTGACAACACACACACACACCGACAACACACACACACACACACCAACAACACACACACACACACACACCGACAACACACACACACACACCGACAACACATAAACACAAACACACCGACAACACACACACACACACCGACAACACACACACACACACACCGACAACACACACACACACACACCGACAACACACACACACACACACACACACACACACCGACAACACATACACACACACACACCGACAACACACACACACACACACCGACAACACACACACACACACACCGACAACACACACACACAACACACACACACACACCGACAACACACACACACACACCGACAACACACACACACACACACACTGACAACACACACACACACACCGACAACACACACACACACAAACACCAGCAACACACACACACACTGACAACACACACACACACACACCGACAACACACACACACAAACACACCGACAACACACACACACACACACACCGACAACACACACACACACACCGACAACACACACACACACACCGACAACACACACACACACACACACCGACAACACACACACACACACACCGACAACGCACACACACACACACACACTGACAACACACACAAAAACACCGACAACACACACACCGACAACACACACACACACACTGACAACACACACACACCAACAACAAACACACACACACCGACAACACACACACACACCGACAACACACACACACACAACACACACACACACACCGACAACACACACACACACACACACACCGACAACACACACACACACACCGACAACACACACACACACACAAACCGACAACACACACACAGACACACCGACAACACACACACACCGACAACACACACACACACCGACAACACACACACACACCGACAACACACACACACACACACCGACAACACACACACACACACACCGACAACACACACACACACAAACACCGACAACACACACACACACACACCGACAACACACACACACACAACACACAAACACACACACCGACAACACACACACACACACACACACACACACACACACCGACAACACACACACACACATCGACAACACACACACACACACACCGACAACACACACACACACCGACAACACACACACACATACCGACAACACACACACACACAACACACACACACCGACAACACACACACACACACACCGACAACACACACACACACCGACAACACACACACACACACACCGACAACACACACACACACACACACCGACAACACACACACACACACACCGACAACACACACACACACAACACACACACACACACCGACAACACACACACACACCGACAACACACACACACACACACCGACAACACACACACACACACACACCGACAACACACACACACACAACACACACATACACACCGACAACACACACACACACACACACACAACACACACACACACACACCGACAACACACACACACACACACACACACCGACAACACACACACACACACACACCGACAACACACACACACACACCGACAACACACACACACACACAACACACACACACACACCGACAACACACACTCACACACACCGACAACACACACACACACACATACACACTGACAACACACACACACACCGACAACACACACACACACACACCAACAACACACACACACACACACACCGACAACACACACACACACACCGACAACACATAAACACAAACACACCGACAACACACACACACACAATAAACCGACAACACACACACACACACACCGACAACACACACACACACACACCGACAACACACACACACACACACACACACACACACCGACAACACATACACACACACACACCGACAACACACACACACACACACCGACAACACACACACACACACACCGACAACACACACACACAACACACACACACACACCGACAACACACACACACACACCGACAACACACACACACACACACACTGACAACACACACACACACACACCGACAACACACACACACACAACACACACATACACACCGACAACACACACACACACACACACAACACACACACACACACCGACAACACACACACACACACACACCGACAACAAACACACACACACACACACACACACCGACAACACACACACACACACCGACAACACACACACACCGACAACACACACACACACACACCGATAACACACACACACCGACAACACACACACACACACACACACACAACACACACACACACACACCGACAACACACACACACACAAACACCGACAACACACACACACACACCTACAACACACACACACACACAACACACACACACACACCGACAACACACACTCACACACACCGACAACACACACACACAAACACACCGACAACACACACACACACACACACCGACAACACACACACACACACCGACAACACACACACACACACCGACAACACACACACACACACAGACCGACAACACACACACACCGACAACACACACACACACAAACACCAGCAACACACACACACACTGACAACACACACCGACAACACACACACACACACCGACAACACACACACACACACACACCGACAACACACACACACACACACACACACCGACAACGCACACACACACACACACACTGACAACACACACACAAACACCGACAACACACACACCGACAACACACACACACACACTGACAACACACACACACCGACAACACACACACACACACCGACAACACACACACACACCGACAACACACACACACACACACCGACAACACACACACACACACACCGACAACACACACACACACACACACACACACCGACAACACACACACACACACAACGACAACACACACACACACAACACACACACACACACCGACAACACACACACACACACCTACAACACACACACACACACACACCGACAACACACACACACACACACACACACCGACAACACACACACACACAACACACACATACACACCGACAACACACACACACACACACACAACACACACACACACACCGACAACACACACACACACACACACCGACAACAAACACACACACACACACACACACACCGACAACACACACACACACACACCGATAACACACACACACACACACACACACCGACAACACACACACACACACACACCCCGACAACACACACACACACACCGACAACACACACACAAACACACACCGACAACACACACACACACACACACACCGACAACACACACACACACAACACACACACACCGACAACACACACACACACACACACACAACACACACACACACACCGACAACACACACACACACACACACACACCGACAACGCACACACACACACACACACTGACAACACACACACAAACACCGACAACACACACACCGACAACACACACACACACACTGACAACACACACACACCGACAACACACACACACACACCGACAACACACACACACACCGACAACACACACACACACACACCGACAACACACACACACACACACCGACAACACACACTAACACACACACACACACCGACAACACACACACACACACACACCGACAACACACACACACACACACCGACAACACACACACACACACAACGACAACACACACACACACAACACACACACACACACCGACAACACACACACACACACCGACAACACACACACACACACACACCGACAACACAAACACACACACACCGACAACACACACACACACAACACACACATACACACCGACAACACACACACACACACACACAACACACACACACACACCGACAACACACACACACACACACACCGACAACAAACACACACACACACACACACACACCGACAACACACACACACACACCGACAACACACACACACACACCGACAACACACACACACACACAACACACACACACACACCGACAACACACACTCACACACACCGACAACACACACACACACACACACACACTGACAACACACACACACACACCGACAACACACACACACACACCAACAACACACACACACACATACACCGACAACACACACACACACACCGACAACACATAAACACACACACACCGACAACACACACACACACACACACCGACAACACACACACACACACACCGATAACACACACACACACCGACAACACACACACACACACACACAACACACACACACACACACCGACAACACACACACACACACACACCGACAACACACACACACACACCTACAACACACACACACACACAACACACACACACACACCGACAACACACACTCACACACACCGACAACACACACACACAAACACACCGACAACACACACACACACACACCGACAACACACACACACACACCGACAACACACACACACACACCGACAACACACACACACACACACACAGACCGACAACACACACACACCGACAACACACACACACACAAACACCAGCAACACACACACACACTGACAACACACACCGACAACACACACACACACACCGACAACACACACACACACACACACCGACAACACACACACACACACACCGACAACGCACACACACACACACACACTGACAACACACACACAAACACCGACAACACACACACCGACAACACACACACACACACTGACAACACAAACCAACAACACACACACACACCGACAACACACACACACACAACACACACACACACACTGACAACACACACACACACACACACCGACAACACACACACACACACACACACAACACACACACACACAACACACACACACACACCGACAACACACACACACACAGCGACAACACACACACACAAACACACCGACAACACACACACACACACACACCGACAACACACACACACACACACACCGACAACACACACACACACACCGACAACACACACACACACACACACACACACACCGACAACACACACACACACACCGACAACACACACACACACACCGACAACACACACACACACACACACACACACACACACACAACACACACACACACACCGACAACACACACACACACACACACCGACAACACACACACACACACACACACCGACAACACACACACACACAACACACACACACACATCGACAACACACACACACACACACACACAACAAACACACACACCGACAACACACACACACACACACACACCGACAACGCACACACACACACACACACCGACAACACACACACAAACACCGACAACACACACACCGACAACACACACACACACACTGACAACACACACACACCGACAACACACACACACACACCGACAACACACACACACACCGACAACACACACACACACACACCGACAACACACACACACACACACCGACAACACACACACACACACACACACCGACAACACACACACACACACACACCGACAACACACACACACACCGACAACACACACACACACACACCGACAACACACACACACACAACACACACACACACACCGACAACACACACACACACACCGACAACACACACACACACACACACCGACAACACACACACACACACACCGACAACACACACACACACAACACACACATACACACCGACAACACACACACACACACACACAACACACACACACACACCGACAACACACACACACACACACACCGACAACAAACACACACACACACACACACACACACACACCGACAACACACACACACACACCGACAACACACACACACACACCGACAACACACACACACACACAACACACACACACCGACAACACACACTCACACACACCGACAACACACACACACACGCACACACACTGACAACACACACACACACACCGACAACACACACACACACACCAACAACACACACACACACACACACCGACAACACACACACACACACCGACAACACATAAACACACACACACCGACAACACACACACACACACACACCGACAACACACACACACACACACCGATAACACACACACACCGACAACACACACACACACACACAACACACACACACACACACACCGACAACACACACACACACACCTACAACACACACACACACACAACACACACACACACACCGACAACACACACTCACACACAACGACAACACACACACACAAACACACCGACAACACACACACACACACACACCGACAACACACACACACACACCGACAACACACACACACACACCGACAACACACACACACACACACACAGACCGACAACACACACACACCGACAACACACACACACACAAACACCAACAACACACACACACACTGACAACACACACCGACAACACACACACACACACCGACAACACACACACACACACACACCGACAACACACACACACACACACACACCGACAACGCACACACACACACACACACACTGACAACACACACACAAACACCGACAACACACACACCGACAACACACACACACACACTGACAACACACACCAACAACACACACACACACACCGACAACACACACACACACCGACAACACACACACACACAACACACACACACACACCGACAACACACACACACACACACACCGACAACACACACACACACACACACACAACACACACACACACAACACACACACACACACCGACAACACACACACACACAGCGACAACACACACACACAAACACACCGACAACACACACACACACACACCGACAACACACACACACACACCGACAACACACACACACACACACACACACACACCGACAACACACACACACACACCGACAACACACACACACACACCGACAACACACACACACACACACACACCGACAACACACACACACACACACACACAACACACACACACACCGACAACACACACACACACACCGACAACACACACACACACAGCGACAACACACACACACAAACACACCGACAACACACACACACACACACCGACCACACACACACACACACACACTGACAACACACACACACACACCGACAACACACACACACACACACACACACACACCGACAACACACACACACACACCGACAACACACACACACACACCGACAACACACACACACACACACACACACACACACACAACACACACACACACACCGACAACACACACACACACACACCGACAACACACACACACACCCCGACAACACACACACACACACCGACAACACACACACACACACACCGACAACACACACACACACACACACACCGACAACACACACACACACAACACACACACACACACCGACAACACACACACACACACACACACAACACACACACACACACCGACAACACACACACACACACACACACCGACAACGCACACACACACACACACACTGACAACACACACACAAACACCGACAACACACACACCGACAACACACACACACACACTGACAACACACACACACCGACAACACACACACACACACCGACAACACACACACACACCGACAACACACACACACACACACCGATAACACACACACACACACACCGACAACACACACACACACACCGACAACACACACACACACACACCGACAACACACACACACACACACCGACAACACACACACACACAACACACACACACACACCGACAACACACACACACACACCGACAACACACACACACACACACACCGACAACACACACACACACACACACCGACAACACACACACACACAACACACACATACACACCGACAACACACACACACACACACACAACACACACACCGACAACACACACACACACACACACCGACAACAAACACACACACACACACACACACACCGACAACACACACACACACACCGACAACACACACACACACACCGACAACACACACACACACACAACACACACACACACCGACAACACTCACTCACACACACCGACAACACACACACACACACACACACACTGACAACACACACACACACACCGACAACACACACACACACACCAACAACACACACACACACACACACCGACAACACACACACACACCGACAACACATAAACACACACACACCGACAACACACACACACACCGACAACACACACACACACACACCGATAACACACACACACCGACAACACACACACACACACACACAACACACACACACCGACAACACACACACACACACACACCGACAACACACACACACACACCTACAACACACACACACACACAACACACACACACACACCGACAACACACACTCACACACACCGACAACACACACACACAAACACACCGACAACACACACACACACACACACCGACAACACACACACACACACCGACAACACACACACACACACCGACAACACACACACACACACCGACAACACACACACACACACACACAGACCGACAACACACACACACCGACAACACACACACACACAAACACCAGCAACACACACACACACTGACAACACACACCGACAACACACACACACACACCGACAACACACACACACACACACACCGACAACACACACACACACACACCGACAACGCACACACACACACACACACTGACAACACACACACAAACACCGACAACACACACACCGACAACACACACACACACACTGACAACACACACCAACAACACACACACACACACCGACAACACACACACACACCGACAACACACACACACACAACACACACACACACACCGACAACACACACACACACACACACCGACAACACACACACACACACACACACAACACACACACACAACACACACACACACACCGACAACACACACACACACAGCGACAACACACACACACAAACACACCGACAACACACACACACACACACCGACAACACACACACACACCGACAACACACACACACACACCGACAACACACACACACACACAAACACACACACCGACAACACACACACACACACCGACAACACACACACACACACCGACAACACACACACACACACACACACACACACACACACAACACACACACACACACCGACAACACACACACACACACACACACCGACAACACACACACACACACACACCCCGACAACACACACACACACACCGACAACACACACACACACACACCGAGAACACACACACACACACACACACCGACAACACACACACACACAACACACACACACACACCGACAACACACACACACACACACACACAACACACACACACACACCGACAACACACACACACACACACACACACCGACAATGCACACACACACACACACACTGACAACACACACACAAACACCGACAACACACACACCGACAACACACACACACACACTGACAACACACACACACCGACAACACACACACACACACCGACAACACACACACACACCGACAACACACACACACACACACCGACAACACACACACACACACACCGACAACACACACACACACACACACACACACCGACAACACACACACACACACACACCAACAACACACACACACACACACCGACAACACACACACACACACACCGACAACACACACACACACACAACACACACACACACACCGACAACACACACACACACACCGACAACACACACACACACACACACCGACAACACACACACACACACACCGACAACACACACACACACACCGACAACACACACACACACACACACCGACAACACACACACACACACCGACAACACACACACACACACCGACAACACACACACACACACAACACACACACACACACCGACAACACACACTCACACACACCGACAACACACACACACACACACACACTGACAACACACACACACACACCGACAACACACACACACACACCAACAACACACACACACAAACACACCGACAACACACACACACACACCGACAACACATAAACACACACACCCCGACAACACACACACACACACACACCGACAACACACACACACACACCGATAACACACACACACCGACAACACACACACACACACACACAACACACACACACACACACCGACAAAACACACACACACACACACCGACAACACACACACACAAACACACCGACAACACACACACACACACACACCGACAACACACACACACACACCGACAACACACACACACACACCGACAACACACACACACACACACACAACACACACACACACACCGACAACACACACACACACACAACACCACACACACACACACACACAACACACACCGACAACACACACACACACACACACACACACACACACACACACACCGACAACACACACACACACACCAACAACACACACACACAAACACACCGACAACACACACACACACACCGACAACACATACACACACACACCCCGACAACACACACACACACACACACCGACAACACACACACACACACCGATAACACACACACACCGACAACACACACACACACACACACAACACACACACACACACACCGACAAA
>NW_027675334.1:172500-175000 GCF_965601325.2 Salmo salar
CACACACACAAACACACACACCGACAACACACACACACACACCGACAACACACACACACACACCGACAACACACACACACACACACACACACACACACACACACACAACACACACACACACACCGACAACACACACACACACACACACACCGACAACACACACACACACACACACCCCGACAACACACACACACACACCGACAACACACACACACACACACCGAGAACACACACACACACACACACACCGACAACACACACACACACAACACACACACACACACCGACAACACACACACACACACACACACAACACACACACACACACCGACAACACACACACACACACACACACACCGACAATGCACACACACACACACACACTGACAACACACACACAAACACCGACAACACACACACCGACAACACACACACACACACTGACAACACACACACACCGACAACACACACACACACACCGACAACACACACACACACCGACAACACACACACACACACACCGACAACACACACACACACACACACACACACCGACAACACACACACACACACACACCAACAACACACACACACACACACACCGACAACACACACACACACACACCGACAACACACACACACACACAACACACACACACACACCGACAACACACACACACACACCGACAACACACACACACACACACACCGACAACACACACACACACACACCGACAACACACACACACACACCGACAACACACACACACACACACACCGACAACACACACACACACACCGACAACACACACACACACACCGACAACACACACACACACACAACACACACACACACACCGACAACACACACTCACACACACCGACAACACACACACACACACACACACTGACAACACACACACACACACCGACAACACACACACACACACCAACAACACACACACACAAACACACCGACAACACACACACACACACCGACAACACATAAACACACACACCCCGACAACACACACACACACACACACCGACAACACACACACACACACCGATAACACACACACACCGACAACACACACACACACACACACAACACACACACACCGACAAAACACACACACACACACACCGACAACACACACACACACACCTACAACACACACACACACACAACACACACACACACACCGACAACACACACTCACACACACCGACAACACACACACACAAACACACCGACAACACACACACACACACACACCGACAACACACACACACACACCGACAACACACACACACACACCGACAACACACACACACACACACACAGACCGACAACACACACACACCGACAACACACACACACACAAACACCAGCAACACACACACACACTGACAACACACACCGACAACACACACACACACACCGACAACACACACACACACACACACCGACAACACACACACACACACACACACACCGACAACGCACACACACACACACACACTGACAACACACACACAAACACCGACAACACACACACCGACAACACACACACACACACTGACAACACACACCAACAACACACACACACACACCGACAACACACACACACACCGACAACACACACACACACAACACACACACACCGACAACACACACACACACACACACCGACAACACACACACACACACACACAACACACACACACACAACACACACACACACACCGACAACACACACACACACAGCGACAACACACACACACAAACACACCGACAACACACAAACACACACACCGACAACACACACACACACACCGACAACACACACACACACACACACACCGACAACACACACACACACACCGACAACACACACACACACACCGACAACACACACACACACACACACACACACACACACAACACACACACACACACACACACACACAACACACACACACACACCGACAACACACACACACACACACACCGACAACACACACACACACACACACACAACACACACACACACAACACACACACACACACCGACAACACACACACACACACACACAACACACACACACACAACACACACACACACACCGACAACACACACACACACAGCGACAACACACACACACAAACACACCGACAACACACAAACACACACACCGACAACACACACACACACACCGACAACACACACACACACACACACACCGACAACACACACACACACACCGACAACACACACACACACACCGACAACACACACACACACACACACACACACACACAACACACACACACACACACACACACACAACACACACACACACACCGACAACACACACACACACACACACCGACAACACACACACACACACACACACAACACACACACACACAACACACACACACACACCGACAACACACACACACACAGCGACAACACACACACACAAACACACC
>NW_027675334.1:177500-180000 GCF_965601325.2 Salmo salar
ACACACACAACACACACACACACACCGACAACACACACACACACACACACACAACACACACACACACACCGACAACACACACACACACACACACACCGACAATGCACACACACACACACACCTGACAACACACACACAAACACCGACAACACACACACCGACAACACACACACACACACTGACAACACACACACACCGACAACACACACACACACACCGACAACACACACACACACCGACAACACACACACACACACACCGACAACACACACACACACACACCGACAACACACACACACACACACACACACACCGACAACACACACACACACACACACCAACAACACACACACACACACACCGACAACACACACACACACACACCGACAACACACACACACACAACACACACACACACACCGACAACACACACACACACACCGACAACACACACACACACACACACCGACAACACACACACACACACACCGACAACACACACACACACACCGACAACACACACACACACACACACCGACAACACACACACACACACACACAACACACACACACACACCGACAACACACACACACACACACACCGACAACAAACACACACACACACACACACACACCGACAACACACACACACACACCGACAACACACACACACACACCGACAACACACACACACACACAACACACACACACACACCGACAACACACACTCACACACACCGACAACACACACACACACACACACACTGACAACACACACACACACACCGACAACACACACACACACACCAACAACACACACACACAAACACACCGACAACACACACACACACACCGACAACACATAAACACACACACACCGACAACACACACACACACACACCGACAACACACACACACACACCGATAACACACACACACCGACAACACACACACACACACACACAACACACACACACACACACCGACAAAACACACACACACACACACCGACAACACACACACACACACCTACAACACACACACACACACAACACACACACACACACCGACAACACACACTCACACACACCGACAACACACACACACAAACACACCGACAACACACACACACACACACACACACCGACAACACACACACACACACCGACAACACACACACACACACCGACAACACACACACACACACACACAGACCGACAACACACACACACCGACAACACACACACACACAAACACCAGCAACACACACACACACTGACAACACACACCGACAACACACACACACACACCGACAACACACACACACACACACACCGACAACACACACACACACACACACACACCGACAACGCACACACACACACACACACTGACAACACACACACAAACACCGACAACACACACACCGACAACACACACACACACACTGACAACACACACCAACAACACACACACACACACCGACAACACACACACACACCGACAACACACACACACACAACACACACACACCGACAACACACACACACACACACACCGACAACACACACACACACACACACAACACACACACACACAACACACACACACACACCGACAACACACACACACACACCGACAACACACACACACACACACACACCGACAACACACACACACACACCGACAACACACACACACACACCGACAACACACACACACACACACACACACACACACAACACACACACACACACACACACACACAACACACACACACACACCGACAACACACACACACACACACACCGACAACACACACACACACACACACACAACACACACACACACAACACACACACACACACCGACAACACACACACACACAGCGACAACACACACACACAAACACACCGACAACACACAAACACACACACCGACAACACACACACACACACCGACAACACACACACACACACACACACACACCGACAACACACACACACACACCGACAACACACACACACACACCGACAACACACACACACACACACACACACACACACACACACAACACACACACACACCGACAACACACACACACACACACCGACAACACACACACACACACACACACAACACACACACACACACCGACAACACACACACACACACACCGATAACACACACACACACACACACACCGACAACACACACACACACACACACCCCGACAACACACACACACACACCGACAACACACACACACACACACCGACAACACACACACACACACACACACTGACAACACACACACAAACACCGACAACACACACACCGACAACACACACACACACACTGACAACACACACACACCGACAACACACACACACACACCGACAACACACACACACACCGACAACACACACACACACAACACACACACACACACCGACAACACACACACACACACACACCGACAACACACACACACACACCG